>NC_056731.1:1813935176-1814045176 GCF_019279795.1 Protopterus annectens
GATAATGGAAAAGTTATTCAAATACAGTCATGTCATCTTCTTCTGGAACATTGTCATAAGTCTCCAACCCTCGAATTCTGGCCTGAATTTCTTGCGACTGCATTTCCTGTAGAACCATTGGCCCCAATCTGTCATGCCCAGCAATAGAGCTCTCCTTAAATGAGCACTGCTTGTCCATGTAGCCTGCTCACACTGCACTGGCAACACAGCTGTCAGTGATTTTATCCCATGAATTCTTCACCCAAGTCATGACATCTTGCAGGCTAGGCTTCACAAGGTTTCCACACTGATTTCTCTCCATTCTATTTTCAGTGTAGTCACTGAGTTCCATGCGCAAATGGTCCTTGAATGGCTTGTTTATTGTAGTGTCAAGAGTCTGGAAATAGGCAGTCATTCCTGTGGAAATCATTATTTGATCTATTCCTCTTTGTGCAAGGAAGTTCTTCATGTCTTTAGTGCAGTGAGTGCTGGCTGAATCCCAGACTAGCAGACCTCTTTTGCCACCTGCCAAAACAAGTGGCAGCATTACAATGACCCACTTCCTTATAACTGCTTGTGTGCACCAGGCTTTTTCAGTTTCAAGAATGTAAATGCCTGAAACAAGTTCAATCTTATCTTTCTTGCCCTTATTAATGAGTAGAGGTGGGGCTTTTTTTCCATCTAGATGACTTGTCAAAATACAGGTAACACGTGCACTTTCGTAACCAGTGGAGGGAATGTAGATTGATGAGGCACCCCTCTGATCAATTGTTGTTTGGGATCCTTGGCCCATAAACACTGCAGGTTCATCCATAGCAATCATGTTGGAGAGTTGGTATTTAGTAAAGTCGATGCCATCAACAGAGGACTTGAATGCAAGTGCATGTTTAATAACTTCACTATCTTCCAGCTTGAACAGTGTTGTGGATCTTCTTAGAGACTGTTCAAATCACTGAAGGAAGCCATCCAGCCAGTGTTGTGATGCTTTGAATTCTTCTGGAGATATTTCTAACTGTGATGCCATTGCAAGGGCAAATGCTTACACACTTTATACTATTGTGTTGTGAACACCGATGATGTATGTATGTTCGTAGCTACAGGTTAAGTTATGTGTTTTACTGCCGGAACTACTGCTGTGGTGCCTTTGGTGTTGAATTACATTTGCCTGCTGTGGATTACCTCTTGACCTTCCCTTTACATTTCTGCGTGTTGCACCTACCATTTTCTGGCGTGCATCCTGCAGCCTACTTTCATTTGTGCTTTCCTGGACCTGGCGTATCTTGCGTTATGTGTGCTACTGCCGGTCTGCTGTCGGTTTGCTTTGCTCTGCTGTGTCAGGTCTCCTATCTTTGCAATCCAATACCTCCCCTCCTTTCTTTGCATTCACATGCCTCCCCTATCCTGTTTTGCAGGTTTCTGCAAGCGGACTTGTCAGCTGCCATCGATTGGCCTTCGTGGGTTGATTGGTGTTGATTGCTCATTAGTACTCCAATTACCCTACTTCCGCATTTCCTTTTCTTCCCCTGACCTTCCTGTTTCTGCTATTGTTTGTGGCACGTGCGTCTGATTACTGGGTTTTGGGCACCTTTTCATCCTCGTACACATGCGCTTTTGGCCACCATGTGTGCTCTCAGCTAAACGATTCCTCCCCACCCCTATCCTGCAGCTTTGCTTAGCAACGGACAGGCCAGATTTGCAATGCTCCAATGTGCTTAGTGCTACAGTGGCACACCCCTCTGCTGATTTCATGTATCTCCTCTGAGCCACTCCTCGGTGTTATACTGCTGCGCCGTATGGTACAACCTTCCTCCGGCGGGACATTTGCGATTCAGTATTATCTGCCTCATTTGCATGGCACTGACTACTAATTCATAGTTACCGCGCTGAACACTATTGCAAGCCCTTAGCAACCCTTACACCTTGGTTGTGGTGCTCCATGCCTACCATTGTGTGTTATGCTATAAACCTTTCTATTACGTTGTGATTTTATAACATTTTTATATTCTTTGTTACAGCATACGCACACATGCCCTGCGGTTCTGCTGTGCGTTACTGTGGACATGACATTAAATGTTGTTATTTACATGTTATGCATCTTTTCTTATGCCATTGGCTGTGTATTTCGCCATTGGCATATGTTCATGTTGTGATACCTGGGTCTGACCCTCTTCCATAGCTCCGATGTTATGTTTGGGAAAATGTAAACCGTGTTTTTTTGGTTTACATTTCCGTGGGTTTACGCTACGGCTGCACCACTTCATGAATCGCTATATGCCTTCATTTGCATGGTGCAACACTGCACATGGGGTGATTTGCATACCTACGCCAGGGGCTGTGCAGATCTGGCGTACGCCGGTATTGCACGTGGAATTGGATCGTACCTGAATCGCTCTGCGGCCATATTTGGCTTTATAATGCCTACGTTATGCGTGCGCCTGGCGCAAGATTCATGAATCCCGGGGATGGATTTTGAAATTTAGAGCAGATAGAGGTCATGGCCTTAATGAAAGAGCATCCCTTAAACCCGTTCTGGAAGCTTGGTGACACTCGTTATATTTAATGTTTGTTTGCTTGGGAAATATTGTTATTGTAAAAGAATGAATAACATTGGCTAGCACACATTATTTTTTTATTTCTATATGTATGTTTTAATATATTGCTTATAAGTGCTTTACTATATTTTATATATATATATATATATATATATATATACATTTTTATATATTTTTCAAATATATTTTTAAATAGAGTGAAATGTACCATAGCAATATTGATAGTTTATATGTTTTATTTAGGTATGCTCTTAGATGCAGCGGAAAGATGTTAAAGGTTGACAAACAGTTAATAATTAAGTTACATCATAATTGTTTTAGTATATATAGGTGTCTTTGCAAAGTGTATTTCTTGGTCTGAAGAAGCTGTTGTGAAAGTGCTTACCAGTGCACTTTATTAAATTTGTTTTTTACACAAGAAAAAGAAACATCATTTTACTTATTTCAGTTTATCTTGATTCATGGTCACACACACCAAGAAGTCATTTACAATAATAAGCTGATAAAAGTTCAAAAACAGTATGACAGTTACACTATCTGCTCCAAAAAGTAATTTAAACACAGTTTTTTCATAGATAAAAATGGTTTTAGAAGTTTAAATCAACTTTTAAACAGCCAAACATAAGTGTGCTCCTATATAAATGAATTGCAAAGTCATGCGACAATCAATAAAAACACATACTCCTAGCTTAAAAAGTACTTTCCCACACAAGAAAATAAATTTAAACATTAAAAATAATAGATAAAAGGTTTTTCCCTAAACTGAACTTATCTGCCCAGCAATGGAACAGCACAAGCTGACCATTGATCCTCTGAAGCCCCGAGAGGAGCTCTTTCTTTGGGGGCAGGAAAGCTCTGAAGGGCTGGTCACCTAAACCTGTCTTTTTATTCAACTCAGCTCAAGCTAACACTTTGGGGACACAGAAGCTGCCTTGAAGCTTTGCAAGCTGGCCATCTGTTGCATCATATGCAGGATATAACCCATATGGTTTAGGCTACTGCAGCAGTGAACAATATGAAAAACATCTTAACTCCAGGCAAAAGGTTTCTGCTAGTCTGAAAACTCAAATAATTGCAAAATGTATACTGGTACAACAAAAGGTATTGCATCACACCTGTGTTCCAGTGTCTTTGTCATTCCTGTTAGTGGAGAAGCACAGCATTTCTTAATTTTTACTGTCAGGAAAATACATGTTTGAAATCAAGGGAAGAAACTCAGTGCCAAACACCACCTAAAAGGTGGCAACTTGAAAAAAAACTACAACAGGCACTGAGAGGGGTCCAGAAAGCACCCAGAAGTAAAGGCAAAATAAACTGTTTATTCCAATTCAATCTTTTAATGCATTAACTGACATATTTGCATTTTTGTAGTTATACACAGAACCTCATCAGATATCAAACAACCTACCCCACAATTCTTTAAATACACTTACAATTGATTAGCTCTTTCCAAATAACACATTCAAATCACTAACCCAAAACTATCCCATCAATTAAAACATTCTAAACCATCTGTAAACATATTTATAATACATAAATAGACACAAACGCATTTATGCCCTAATGCAGACATAATGAAAAACTTTATAATCTGGCTGATTTAAATGTTTTAATTTGACTTTTCAGTAGAAGTTCCTTCGGTAAGACACTAGATGGGGGTAGTGGTTCATGTTTCAATGCAGCTTGAATGTATTTGCGATTATGCTTATATTCGCTTGTATGACATTTTTTCGCATGAACTGTAGGAAGAAATTTGTATTTTTTAATACATGTATCTATGTATCATAAATATGTTTAGAGATTTTTTTAGAATGTTTTATCTGCTGGGATAGTTTTGGGTTAGTGATTTGAAATTGTTTTTCTGAAACTGCTTTTTTTCTGTTTTTAATAGTGATTTGTCAGAGTTAATTAACTGCAAGTGTATTTAAAGAATTGTGAGTAGGTTGTTTGATACCTGATGAAATCCTGCATATAGGTACGAAAACATGGTGAGTCAGTTAATGCATTAAAGGATTGTATTGGAATAAACACTTTACTTTTTACCTTTACTTCTGGGTGCTTTCTGGCCCTATCACAGTGCCTGTTATAGTGTTTCTGAGAAACTACACTTTTGAATAACATATTGGCCACCATATTTAGCTCTCCAAAGCTATACATCACTAATGGGCCTCAATAGCATGTAATGTTTCACAATCGTGTTCTCTGTAGAATGTGTAGCATGCTAGGAACTGGTAGCACACAGTGCCTACATTTGAAAACACTAACAGTAAGTGCCGAAGGCTGCAACTCTTGCAGATTAACTTAGCTATATTGATGTAGAAAGATGAAGCCCTAACAACAACCCAGGTGAAAGGTTATTTATTCAGACCAGGCACCTTTAGGAGTGGCAAGGGATGATGAGGATATGCCTGCTCACCTTTGTTTGAGGGACGAGATAATGACAATGTGCTGCAGTGAGGCAGGTGGTTCCTCTGGCCCTGAGACTTTGCTAAGACTGGAACCATGAATGGCAGCTAGACTACGTAAATGGGCAGGCTACAAAGCAGTACTATTAGTTTTGGAGTGGGGAGAGGACACACTCAAAAAGAGGCTGATGCCTAATACCTCACACTAGACAGATAGGGCCTCTTAGTACTATTTCAGCCTTCCTGTGTGAGCATTCGTGATGGATCCCAGGGTTGCTCTCCTCCTGAAACTAGTTAGTGAACCCAGCTCTGATGGGTTGTGCAACTAACAATGAATAACTGTACTATCAGGAAGGGCTTTGGGGATACATGATTTCACAAAAATCAGATCAGCTCATGAAAAAAAAAAAAAAAAAAGTATATCGCATGACTTTCCACTAGAGTGAGACATCAGTAGAGTTGTTGAAACCTAGTATACCTAGAATATCAAAGGTAGTTAGAGCATTACACAATATGGTCATGCCTGGCATAAAATATATATGTGTGTGTGTATACATATATATGTATATATGTGTGTATGTATATATTTATATATACGTGTATATGTATATATATATATATATACACACACACACACACACACACACATATATATAGATATATACGTATATGCACAAATATGTGTGTGTGTATATATATATATATATATATATATATATATAGAGGTTTACTTTGAAAATGTAGAATGGTAGTTCGACAACAACTGTAATGTAGAAAGTCATTTGACAGCATTCTGTATTGCAGACCATCAAGACTGAGCATCCCTTGTACTGTGCATTCGCATATGTGCTCATCCTTTATACTAGAGATCGCCCTACAGTGCAGATCAGGAATTTTTTATCAGGCGGTGCCTTATTCACCTCCCCCTGTACAACAATCTACATTTACTCATTTATTCATGTACACAAATTGACATTCATTCATGTACAAAAATTGACATTTATTTGGTACTTTTCCGTTATTGGGCAACAGTTCTAGGTAACACATTAACAGTTGTGTGAGAATTCTACATAAACAGTGCAACAAACATTTCAACTTCATAATATCTATACCTTGCCTTTCACAGTGCAATATTTCATGCTTAACAATAAGTGCAGAAAAATCTCAATACATGTGTATTGGAAAGGGAAATAAAACAGGTGAATAACTGACACTTTTTGAGTGGTAATGCTTTCTTTATTCCTTACCCAAACCGTAAGAGAAGAATGATGGAAAGTCATAAAAATGAAGTCTGGGAACTAGTGACCTTACTTTGTAATTACCCCTTGATAATGAAACATTACCTTAATACAATAAAGTCAAAAAACTGACAAGAGCTTGCTGGCAGCTGAAAGCAGAAGCAATCCATTCTGTTGCATCGCTAACGAAAAAGTTACTCAAATACACTCATGTCATCTTCTTCTAAACATTGTCATAAGTCTTCAACCCCCAAATTCCGGCCTGAATTTCTTGTGACTGCACTTCCTGTAGACCCAGTGGTCCCAATCTGTCATGCCCAGCAATAGAGCTCTCCTTAAATGAGTACTGCTTGTCCATGTAGCCTGCTCATAGTACATTGGCAACAGAGCTGTCAGTGATTTTATCCCATGAATTCTTCACCCAAGTGACAACCTCTTGCAAGCTAGGCTTTCACAAAGTTCCCATGCTGATTTCTCTATTTTCAATGTAGACATTGAGTTCCGTTCGCAAATGGTCCTTGAATGGCTTGTTTATAGCAGTATCAAGAGTCTGGAGCTAGGCAGTCATTCCTGCAGGAATCATTATTTGATCTATTCTTCTAACAGACCTCTTTCGCCACCTTGCAACACAAATGGCATTGCATCGACCCACTTCCTTATAACTGCTTGTGTGCACCAGGCTTTTTTGGTTTCAAGAATGTAAATGCCTGAAACACATTCAATGTTATCTTTCTTGCCCTTACTAATGATTAGAGGTGGGGCTTAATTTCTGTATAGATAACTTGCCAAAATACAGGTAACACATGCACTTTTTTAACCAGTGGAGGGAATGTAGATTGACAAGGCACCCCTCTGATCAATTGTTGTTTGAGATCCTTGGCCCATAAACACTGCAGTTTCATCCACAGCAATCATGTTGGAGAGTTGGTATTTAGAAAAGTTGATGCCATCAACAAAGGACTTGAATGCAAGTGCACGTTTAATAACTTCAGTATCTTCCAGTTTGAACAGTGTTGTTGATCTTTTTAGAGACAGTTCATGCCAGTGAAGGAAGCCATCCAGACAATGTTGTGATGCTTTGAATTCTTTAGGAGATATTTCTAACTGTGATGCCATTGCAAGGGCAAATGCTTGAATATCAACCCTGCGCACTTCCCCGGGAGTCCTCCATGATTCCTTTCTTGTACTGGATGGAATAGCTCTTTCTTTTTGCACTCATCTTGTCTGGGGTGGTTAATTAAAGACTTATGTGACAGGAGTGGCAACAAAAATGGTGACAGTTAAGAAGACACAACCACACCTGTTCATTATCAAGTGTGTACCCTGCAGAGGAAATGGAAGTGGTAGGGTCTCCCGGGGAGAGTCGGGGGCAGTGGCCGGGGAAGGAGGTCTCTCGGCAGGGTCGATGGGGAGGCCCGTATGGGGGCTAGCCCTGATGGAAGTCCTCAAGGGAGTGCCCATAGAGATCCTCCCTGGGTGAGCAGGGTCAGGTGGATCCCCCATGATGGATGTCCTTAAGGGAGTGAGCGGTGGGAATCTGCAGGGCCTGGAGGCAGCAGGGTCAACGGCCGGGGAAGGAAGTCTCTCAGCACGGTCGAGGGGGTGGGCCTGTATGGGGATGGAGGGCTGCAAGGCCCATACAGATTCTCCCTGGGTAAGCGGGGTCAGGTGGAGCCCCCATGATGAAAGTCCTTAAGGGAGTGAGCGATGGGCATCTGCAGGACCTGGAGAGCTTCTGCCATGCAGGGTGAAAGCGTCTGACCTCGCCCGGTACCCAACGGTGTCCCCACAAAATCACGGTGGGTTTGTGGTTCTCAGGAGAGGGCAGAAGTCTGTCTGGGGAAGCCAGATCCGGGATCCCATCCTCCCGGTGCCTGGAGAGAGGAGATATGGCCGCCATGTCATCTCGTACCTGGGTCCGGCCGGGGAGTCAGCTGACAGCGTGGGCGTGCCAAGGGCCACCCCCCAGGAGCGAGATCTGTGATCCCGTCCTCCCAGCCCCAAGGAGTGTGGAGATACGGCCATCATGGTGTCTCACACCCGGGTCCAGCTGGGGAAGTTGGCTGAAAATGCAAGCATGCCGAGGGCCGCCCCCAGGAGCCAGGTCTGCGATACCATCCTCCCAGCCCCAAGGAGTGCAGAGATACGGCCACCGTGGTGTCTTGCACCCGGGTCTGGCCAACAGCGCAGGTGTGCCAAGGGCCACCCACGGGAGGCAATTCTTCGATCCCATCCTCCCAGCCTCCAGGGGTGTGGAGATATAACTGCCGTGGTGTCTCGAACCCGGGTCCAGCCGGGGGAGTCGGCTGACACAGTAGGCGTGCTGAGGGCTGCCCCTGGAAGCCAGGTCTGCGATCCCATCCTCCCAGCCCCCAGGGGTGCGGAGATATGGCTGCCATAGTGTCTCATGCCTGGGACCCTCTGCATGCACCAGGTCAGCCTCCGCTCCTTCACCCGGCACTGCAGGGATGTCGCCCTGCGAACAGCACCACTCAGGAGGCAAGGGGGCATGTGCCAGAAGGCTTGAAGAAAAGCACGTCTGTCGGCACCTGGCGCCACCGAGGAGAGAGATGGAGGCTCAAGGCGAAATGGGCCGAGATGCCAGGACCCGGGGCCATATCCTGTGTGAGTTTGAAAGCCCTAGGTGGAGGGCAAAGGGGAGAACTGACATCATGGAAGTCTGGATGAGGGTCTGGCTGAAGTCTCGCAGCCCGGCAGAGTTCCACGAGGCTGGGAAGGATCAGTGGGAAACTTCTCTGAGAGGCTCCAAGGGCATGGTTGACACATTACGATTTGGCAGCCTCCAGGAGTTATGTAACCCAGGAAAAGAGCTCTCCCGCCTGGGTAGAAGTGGAAGCCATGAGGGGATCCCTCATGATGGAAATCCTTAGGGAGAGAGAGGAGGAAAACAGCCAGGCTGGGAGAGCTGCCACCTGGGTGAGGGGGGTCTGGACCGTGGCCACTTCTGGGATGGAAGTCTGAAAGGAGGAGAGAGAGGTGGAAAGTGGCCAGACAGGGAGCGCTCCCACCTGGGTGAGAAGGTCCAGATCACTCCCCTCCCTCAAGTCCACAAGGGAGCAGCTGGTAGATGGCTGCAGGGTCCGCAGAGCTCCTGCCTGGGTGAGCGGGGTCAGGCGAAGGCCCCCATGATGGAAGTCCTTAAGGGAGTGACTGGTGGGCATCTGTGGGGCCTGGAAAGCTCCTGCCAGGCAGGGTAAAGGAGTCCGACCTCACCTGGTACCCGATGGTGTCCCCGGAATATCGCAAAGTCCCCGGATGTGCTCTGAAGGGGAAAGCAGGGGGGACACGGAAGTCTCAATGAGGGTGGATCTGCCCCTCTGTGGCCAAGGGGAGTTCTGTGAGGGCGGCTGCGATCGGGGGAAGCTCCCCTGAGAGGGCCTGATTGCACGGGGAAACTGCACGATATGGCAGCCTTCAGAGGATATGCGGGAGATGGAGACCATGGAGCTCTGGACCAAAAAGCAGGGGGATGTGGAAGTCCCGATGAGAGCAGGCTTGTCCGTCCACGGGCGAGGGGAGTTCAGCGAGGCCAGCCGTGATTGGGGGAAGCTCCCCTAAGAGGGCCTGAGGGTATGGGGACACTGCAAGAGTTGGCAGCCTCCAGGAGTTAAGAGACGAGGGGGTGTCCGGTCAGAGTCCGGGTCCCAGCCCCAAACGACATCCAGCCACTCGTACCTATGTAACCCAAGAAAAGAGCTCTCCCGACTGGGTAGAAGTGGAAGCCATGAGGGATCCCTCCCAATGGAAGTCCTTAAGGGAGAGAGAGGTGGAAAATGTCCAGACTGAGAGAGCTGCCGCCTGTGTGAGGGGGTCTGGACCGCATCCCACTCTGGGATGGAAGTCCAGAAGAGGGAGAGAGGCAGAAAGTGACCAGGCAGGGAGCAGAACTGTAAATGGCTCATTAAATCAGTTATGGGTCCTTTGATCGCTCCATTATTTAGATAACTGTGGTAATTCTAGAGCTAATACATGCTGCCGAGCACTGACATTTGGGGATGTGTGCATTTATCAGACCAAAACCAATCTGGCCTGGTAGTTTTGGTGACCATACATAAACTCAAGCTGATCTCGTGCCCTCATTGCGGTGATGTGACATTCGAATGTCTACCCTATCAACTTTCGATGGTACTATCTGTGCCTACCATGGTGACACCGGGTAACAGGGAATCAGGGTTCAATTCCTGAGGGGGAGCCTGAAAAAAGGCTACCACATCTAAGGAAGGCAGCAGGCGAGCAAATTACCCAGTCCCGACTTGGGGAGGCAGTGGCAAAAAATAACAATACAGGACTCTTTCGAGGCCCTGTAATTGGAATGAGTACAGTTTAAATTCTTTAACGAGGATCTACTGGAGGGCAAGTCTGGTGCCAGCAGCTGCGGTAATTCCAGCTCTAATAGCGTGTATTAAAGTTGCTGCAGTTAAAAAGCTCATAAGTTAGATCTTGGGATTGGGCTGGTGGTATGCTGCAAAATGAGCTACTGTCTGTCCCAGCCCCTGCTTCTTAGCACTCCCTTGATGCTCTTAACTGAGTGTCCCGGGTAGTCTGAAGTGTTTACTTTGAAAAAGATAAAGTTCTCAAAGCAGGCTGGTTGCCTGAATACTTCAGCTATGAATAATGGAACAAGACTCTGGTTCTATTTTGCTGGTTTTCGGAACTGGGGCCATGATTAAGAGGGACAGCCGAAGGCATTCGTATTGTGCTGCTAGAGGTGAAATTCTTGGACTGGTGCAAGATGAACGAAAGCGAAAGCATTTGCCAAAAATGTTTTCATTAATCAAGAAATAAAGTCGAAGGTTCAAAGATGACCAGATACCGTCATAGTTCCGACCAAAAGCGATGCCAACTAGCGATCCAGCAGCATTACTCCCATGACCCACTGGGGAGCTCCCAGGAAAGCAAAGTCTTTCGGTTCCAGGGGGAGTATGGTTGCAAAGCTGAAACTTAAAGGAACTGACAGAAGGGCACCATCAGGAGTGGAACATGCGACTTAATTTGACTCAACAAGGGCAACCTCACCCGGCCCGGACACGGAAAAGATTGACAGATTGATAGCTCTTTGTCGGTTCTCTGGGTGGTGCTGCATGGCCATTCTTAGTTGGTGGAGTGATTTGTCTGGCTAATTCCGATAACGAACAAGACTCCACCATGTTAACTAGTTATGCGGCCCCATGCGGTTGTTTCCAACTTCTTAGAGGGACAAGTGGCTTTCAGCCACACGAGATTGAGCAATAACAGGTCTGTGATGCCCTTAGATATCCGAGGCTGCACATGTGCTACAGTGAATGGATCAGCATGTGTCTACCCTTGGCTGGCAGGTCTAGGTAGTCCAGTGAATCCCATTTATGATAGGGACTGGAGATTGCAATTATTCCCCACAAACGAGGAATTCCCAGTAAGTGTGGGTCATCAGCTCACGTTGATTAAGTCCCTGCCCTTTGTACACACCACCCATTGCTACTAGTGATTGGATGGTTTAGTGAGGTCCTCGGATCAACCCCGCTGAACTTGGTCACAGCCTCGGCGGTGCGCAGTTAAGATGATAAAACTTGACTATCTAGAGGAAGTAAAAGTTGTAACAAGGTTTCCGTAGGTGAACCTGTGGAAGGATCATTAATGCTGAGGGTCCTGGGATGGTGCCGTCCTTGGGTACCAGGGCCTCTCCTTGTTCTGCTTTCCCAACCCTCTACATCTCTGTCTCTCTCTGACTCCTATCTCTCCGTGCGTCCTGGCGGTGGCCTGTGGGACTGAGCCCACAGCTCCCAGGGGGGGAGAAGGGAGTGAGAGGAGGGGTGGTGTCCATCCCCTCTCACCTCTTGGCTGTGGGAGGGGGTCCCGTCCGTACAGTGGGAGGTGCGGGCGCCTCTCTGCTGCCCTGAGGGGATGGTGCCAGAGGGTGCACCCGGCCTAGTGGTGCAGTCAGCCGTGCACTCCGGAGGGGACAGGCTCCCCGTGCGGGAAGGGGAGGGAGAGGGTGCCATTCCGGTTGGCTGACGATGGCCAGACCTCTCTGGTCACGCGAGGCCACCCTTGGGGGGGGGGTCACACACTGCTGTCCTCACCCATTGATGGTTGTAGGTACCTGTGGAGGATGCCCCGATCCCCACGGGGCGTCAGTTTGAGGACCTGGAAGGTCGGTGTTTTGGCTGGTGCCAGCCACCATGGGAATCCCTGCCATCCCGCGGTGCAGGGCCAGTAACCCCATTCTGCATGCCCGCAAAACCGTGCATGTTCCTCTCGAGGTGTGATGCCATGTGGGCAGAGGTGCCCCCGGTGAACGAGAACTGTACAACTCTGAGCGATGGATTACTCAGCTCGTGCATTGATGAAGAATGCAGCTAGCTGTGGGAACTAATTTGAATTACAGGACACATTGATCAGCGACACTTCGAACGTAATTTGCAGCCCTGGGTTACTCCCAGGACTATGCCCGTTTGAGGGTCGCAGTGCCTTTCATCTCCCCCAGAGGTGTCCCATCCCCATTGAGGGCATGGTCGGGGAGTTGAGGGAACCTGCTGTAGGCCCCCTGTGACCCCCAGGGTGAGACACAGATGGAAAAGAGGGAGCCCTCGCTGCCCCGAGCCAGGAAGCCCGCCCTCATGCTGCTGCAGACGGAAGGGTGTAGGCGCACATCCACCCTGCCCCCTGGAGGCTGTCGGTGGTACTGCCACTTGGCTGTCCTCCTGGGGTGAGGCACGATGCATGCCTGCCCCCCACATCACCCGCGACCATGCTCGGAACACGACCTCAGATCAGATGTGGCGACACTCCAAATTTAAGCATATTACTAAGTGGAGGATAAGAAACTAAGCAGGATTCCCTCAGTAATGGTGAGTGAAGAGGGAAGAGCCCAGCATTGAATCCCCACCCAGGCGATGGGTTCAGCGAAATGTGCCATACGGAAATCCATCTTCTCAGTGCCGCCCAGGGGGCCCAAGTCCTTGTGATTGAGGCTCAGCCCACAGATGGTGTGAGGTCGGTGGCAGCCCCTGGTGTGTTGGGATCAAGTCTTCCCGGAGTCGAGTTGTTTGTGAATGTAGCCCAAAGCGGGTAGTAAACTCCATCTAAGGCTGAAAACCAGCACGAGACAGATAGCGGACAAGTACCATAAGGGAAAGTTGAAAAGAACTTTGAAGAGAAAGTTCAAGAGGGAGTGAAACCATTAAGAGGTAAAGGGGTGGTGTTTGTGTGGTCCGCCCAGAGGATTCAACTCGGTGGGCGAGCTGAATCCCCCTCCCCCTCCGAGGGGATAAGGAACCATCCCCGGGCATGCCGGTTGCCATCGGGCACACTTCCTCCATGGTGGTGTGCCATGACCAGGTCTGGTGTCAGTCAGATAGGCTGCTTGGAAGGTGGCTCCCCTCCCAGAAGGGGAGTGTTACAGCCAGCGGTATCAGCCCTCACTGTACCCCGAGGTCATGGGAGACTACTGCCACTGCACCCTCCCCAGCCCTTGTGGTGGAATCTGGGGGCTCCTGTTGGGATATTCGACTGCGCTAACTGTCCTCAATGCGACATGACTGCGTCACCTCGGGTGCCCAAGATCCATGGCGACATTGGTAATTCACCCATCCCATCTTGAAACACAGACCGAGGAGTCTAACAGATGAGTGATTCCGAGGGTGGGTAGAAAACCCACGGTGCAATGAAAGTGAGGGCTGGCGCGTGCCAGCTCAGGTGGGATCCCCCTGCTCTACATGGTGGCGCACCGCCGGCCCATCTCATGCTTCCCGTCATGGAGGTGGAGTGTGAGTGTACCTGGTCTGACCCAAAAGATGGTGAACTATGCTTGGGCAGGGTGAAGCCAGAGGAAACTGTGATGGAGGTCCATAGCATTCCTGACGTGCAAATCGGTCTGACCTGGGTATAGGGGCGAAAGACTAAATGAACCATCTAGTAGCTGGTTACCCTGAAGTTTCCCTCAGGATAGCCGGCGCTCGGCAGACGCAATTTTATCTGCTAAAACAAATGATTAAAGGTCTTGGGGCCAAAATGATGTCAACCTATTCTCTAACTTTAAATAGGTAAGAAGCCTGACTTCTTGGCTTGGAGCCAGGCTCGGAATGCGAGTGCCCAGTGGGCCACTTTTGGTAAGCAGAACTGGCACTGTAGGATGAACTGAACGCCAGGTAAAGGCACCCAATGCCGATGCTCATCAGACCCCCAGAAAATGTGTTGGTCGGAATCCACTAAGGAGTGTGTAACAACTCATCTGCCAAATCAACTAGCCCTGAAAATGGATGGTGCTGGAGAGTCGGGCACATACCCGGCCATTGCCGGGAGCCAAGGGAACTATGCTGCAATGAGTAGTAGGGTCGCTGCGGAGGTACTGAAGGCCAGGGTGAGGGCCCAGGTGGAGCTGCCACAGGTGCAGATTGTGGTGGTAGTAGCAAATATTCAAACGAGAGCTTTGAAGGCCAAAGTGGAGAAGGGTTCCATGTGAACAGCAGTTGAACATGGGTCAGTCGGTCCTGAGAGACAGGTGAGCGCCGTTCCAAAGGGACGGGCGATGGCGTCCCTCACCCTCAGCCAATTGAAAGGGAGTTGAGTGCAGATCCCCAAATCTGGAGCAGTGGAGACGGGCGCCTTGCAGCATCCAGTGCAGTGATGCAAATGATCTCGGAGAAGCCATTGGGGCCCCTGGGAGAGTTCTCTCTTCTTTGTAAAGGGCAGGGCACCCTGGAATGGGTTCACCCCGAGAGAGGGGCCCACGCCTTAGAAAGCGTTGCAGTTCCGGCAGCGTCAGGTGAGCTCTCGGCGGCCCTTGAAAATCAGGGGAGAGGGTGTAAGTCTCACACTGGGCCGTACCCATATCTGCAACAAGTCTCCAAGGTGAACAGCCTCTGGCATGTTAGAACAATGTAGGTAAGGGAAGCTGACAAGCCAGATCCGTAACTTTGGGATAAAGACTGGCTCTAAGGGCTGGGTTGGTCGGGCTTTGGTGTGAAGCCGGGCTGGGCACGTGCCACAGCTGGATGAGGTGTTGCCCCCTCGCTGTGCTCCCCCTCCTGGAGGGTTGGGGAGACGGTGGCAGCAACTCTGGACATGTGCCAGGCCCTTCCTGTGGATCACCCCGGCTGTGGTGAGTGCTGGTCCTGACCGGTGTCCCGCATCGTCCGGCAGCTAGCAGCTGACTTAGAACTGATGTGGACTGGGGGAATCCAACTGTTTAATTAAAACAAAGCATCGCAAAGGCCCGAGATGGGTGTTGATGCGATGTGATTTCTGCCGAGTGCTCTGAATGTCAACGTGAAGAAATTCAATTAAGCCCGGGTAAACGGCGGGAGTAACTATGACTCTCTTAAGGTAGCCAAATGCCTCATCTAATTAGTGACATGCATGAATGGATGAACGAGATTCCCACTGTCCCTACCTACTATCTAACGAAACCACAGCCAAAGGAACGGGCTTGGCAGAATCAGCAGGGAAAGAAGACCCGGTTGAGCTTGACTCTATTCTGGCACTGTGAAGAGACATGAGAGGTGTATAATAAGTGGGAGGCCTTGGCCGCCAGTGAAATACCACTACTCATCATTTTTCTACTACCTGGTGAGGCGGGGGGGGGTGAGCTCCACCAGGGCTCTCGCTTCTGGCTCCAAGTGCCCAGGCGCAACCTGCTCCGGGGACAGTGTCAGGTGGGGAGTTTGACTGGGGCAGTACACCTGTCAAAGAGTAATGCAGGTGTCGTAAGGCGAGCTCAGGAAGGACAGTAACCTCCCATGGAGCAGAAGGGCAAATGCTTGCTTGATCTTGATTTTCAGTATGAATACAGACCGTGAAAGCGGGGCCTCACAATCCTTCTGGCTTTTTGGGTTTTAAGCAGGAGGTGACAGAAAAGTTACCACAGGGATAACTGGCTTGTGGCAGCCAAGTGTTCATAGCGATGTCACTTTTTTGATCCTTTGATGTCGGCTCCTCCTATCACTTGAGAAGCAGAATTCACCAAGCGTTGGATTGTTCACCCACTAATAGTGAACGTGAGCTGGGTTTAGACCATTGTGAGACAGGTTAGTTTTATCTTCAGAAAAAAAGAGCCAGCACAAGCAAGTAGCACTCAAGGTAAATATTCTTTATTGTTCCATCAAAATGTTTCAGACCAATTTCGGCACAAAGCAATGATACCGCAGCGCAGCAGATCTCCGGTTGGCCAGGGATAGCAGGCCTTGCTGCTCATCAAGGGGTCAGAGCGCAGACAGAAGGGGGCTGCCTATCTCCAGCAGAGCGCTACATGTTCGTGGGGAACCGGGTGTTAAATCATTCATAGATGATCAGATTCTAGGTCAGGCTTTCATACGTAGGACAGCAGCATAAAGCTGTGATCTAATGAAAGTCAGCACATGAGCCAAGTTTTTGTCGCAGGTGGGGGGGTGGGCTCCGCGCCCTTGTGAGGAGGGGGAACCCATCCTTGTCTGGCCTGCCCTGCATGCCGCCCCACCTCCTCCCCTCCGTCCAGATCTTTGGTGGGACTTTCATCGGCGGTAGGCATGGGGTCCCCGGCCGGGTGAGAGAGGGAGGGCCGGGTGCACCCTGGCGGTGAGGCCTCCCATGCGGCAGGGTGTCCCCAGTCGGCCCCCTCACTCAGCCCTTCCGGAGCCTCCATCCAGATAGCCGGAATCCATTCTGGCGAGGAGGGGGCTGAGGATTGCATACTCGGGCTTAAGGGTCATCCCTGGAAAGGCAACCCGGTGACAGGTTCGTGGTTCTTGGGAGAGGGCATAGGTCCGTACGGGGAAGCCAGATCCAGGATCCCCTCCTCCCGGCACCTGGGGAGAGGAGATACGTCTGCCATGGTCTCTCAAACCCGAGTCCAGCCGGGGGAGTTAGCCAACAGCACAGGCGTGCTGAGGGCCACCCCTGGTAGTTAGGTCTGAGATCCCATCCTCCCAGCCCCCATGGGTGCGGAGATATGGTCGCCATAGCATCTCGCACCCGGGACAGTCTGCAGGCACCTTGTCAGCCTCCAGTCCTTCAACCAGCACTGCGGCGATGCTGCCCTGTGAATGGCACAACTCAGGAGGCAAGGGGGCAAGTGCCAGAAGGCTCAAAGAGAAGTATGTTCATCGGCACCTGGTGCCATCAAAGAGAGAGATGGAGACGCGAGGCAAAATTGTCCAAGATGCCGGGACCTGGGGCCATATCCTGTGCAAGTTTGAAAGCCCTAGGTGGAGGGCAAAGGGGAGAACCGGCATCATGTAAGTCTGAATGAGGGTCTGACTGAGGCCTTGTGTCCCAGCAGAGTTCCATGAGGATGAGAACAATCAGTGGGAAGCTCCCCTGAGAGGCTCCGAGGGCATGGTTGACAAATTATGATTTGGCAGCCTCTAGGAGATATGTAACACAGGAAAAGAGCTCTCCCGCCTGGGTAGAAGTGGAAACCATGAGGAGGTCCCTCTAGATGGAAGTCCTTAAAGGAGAGAGAGAGTCAGAAAATGGACAGGCTGGGACAGCTGCTGCCTAGGTGAGGGGGGTCCGGACCGTGGCCCCCCTCTGGGATACAAGTCTGGAAGGAAGAGAGAGGCAGAAAGTGGCCGGGCAGGGAGCGCTCCCACCTGTGTGAGATGGTCCGGATCACGCCCTCCTCCGGTATGGAAGTTCTCAAGGGAGGGGCTGGCAGATGGCTGCAGGGAACAGAGAGCTCCTGCTTGGGTGAGCAGGGTCAGGTGGAGGCCCCCCATGATAGACGTCCTTAAGGTAGTGCCAGGCGGAGTGCTGCAGGGCTTGGAGAGTTCCTCCTTGTGTGAGAGGGGTCAGGCGGAGCTCCCCACAATGGAAATCCTTAAGGAAGCGAGCAGTGGGCATCTGCGGGGCTTGTAGAGCTTCTGCCAGGCAGGGTGAAGGCGTCCCACCTCGCCCAGTACCCGACTACTTCCCTGAAATATCACAAATTCCCCAGAGGTGCTCTGGACAGGAAAGCAGGGGGGACACAGAAGCCCAGATGGGAGCATAATTGCCCCTCAGGGGAGTTCTGAGAGGCTGGCCACGATCGGTGGAAGCTCCCTGAGAGGTCCCAAGGGCATGGGGACATTGCACGATTTGGCAGCCTGCAGAAGTTAAGGGAGCCCCAGGTGATGTCCCGCCACTCATACTGTATTTCCCCAAAAATAAGACCAGATCTTATACTTTTTCCCTCTGAAATATGCTTTAGGCCTTATTATCAGGGGTTGCTTTATTTAACCCCCCCCCGTACAACAATCTACATTTGTTCATGTACAAAAATCAACATTTATTCATGTACACAAATTGACATTTATTCATGTACAGAAATTGACATTTACTTGGTACTTTTGCATTACTGGCCAACAGTTCTAGGTAACGCATTAACAGTTGTGTGAGAATTCTACATAAACAGTGCAACAAACATTTCAATTTCAGAACATCTACACCTTGGCTTTCACTGTGCAATATTTCATGCTTAATAGAAAGTGCAGAAAAATCTCAATACATGTGTATTGGATGAGGAGAATAAAACAGGTGAATAACTGCCACTTTTTGAGTGGTGATGCTTTTATTCCTTACCCAAACCATAAGAGAAGAATGATGGAAAGTCATAAAAATGAAGTTTGGGAATTAGTGGCCTTACTTTGTAATTACCCCTTGATAATGAAACATTACCTTAATACAATAAAGTCAAAAAACTGACAAGAGCTTGCTGGCAGCTGAAAGGAAGCAATCCATTCTTCTGCCCTGATAATGGAAAAGTTATTCAAATAGAGTCATGTCATCTTCTTCTGGAACATTGTCATAAGTCTCCAACCCTCGAATTCTGGCCTGAATTTCTTGCGACTGCATTTCCTGTAGAACCATTGGCCCCAATCTGTCATGCCCAGCAGTAGAGCTCTCCTTAAATGAGCACTGCTTGTCCATGTAGCCTGCTCACACTGCATTGGCAACACAGCTGTCAGTGATTTTATCCCATGAATTCTTCACCCAAGTCATGACCTCTTGCAGGCTAGGCTTCACAAGGTTTCCACGCTGATTTCTCTCCATTCTATTTTCAGTGTAGTCGTTGAGTTCCATGCGCAAATGGTCCTTGAATGGCTTGTTTATTGCAGTGTCAAGAGTCTGGAAATAGGCAGTCATTCCTGTGGGAATCATTATTTGATCTATTCCTCTTTGTGCAAGGAAGTTCTTCATGTCTTTAGCGCAGTGAGTGCTGGCTGAATCCCAGACTAGCAGACCTCTTTTGCCACCTGCCAAAACAAGTGGCAGCATTACAATGACCCACTTCCTTATAACTGCTTGTGTGCACCAGGCTTTTTCAGTTTCAAGAATGTAAATGCCTGAAACAAGTTCAATCTTATCTTTCTTGCCCTTATTAATGAGTAGAGGTGGGGCTTTTTTTTTCCATCTAGACGACTTGTCAAAATACAGGTAAGACGTGCACTTTCGTAACCAGTGGAGGGAATGTAGATTGATGAGGCACCCCTCTGATCAATTGTTGTTTGGGATCCTTGGCCCATAAACACTGCAGTTTCATCCATAGCAATCATGTTGGAGAGTTGGTATTTAGGAAAGTCGATGCCATCAACAGAGGACTTGAATGCAAGTGCATGTTTAATAACTTCACTATCTTCCAGCTTGAACAGTGTTGTGGATCTTCTTAGAGACAGTTCCAATCACTGAAGGAAGCCATCCAGCCAGTGTTGTGATGCTTTGAATACTTTTGGAGATATTTCTAACTGTGATGCCATTGCAAGGGCAAATGCTTGAGTATCAACCCTCCGCACAACCAAAGCCTTTGCTCTCCTGTTAGCAATCAGTTCACAGATGATGTCTTCCAGCATAGGAAATAATGGTTGCCAACCTGATCCACACTTGCACTTCTTAGTACTTCCCTCGTCCGCCTGTTGAATGAGGTTATCATACTCTGCTTGCTATTTTCGGACCATTTGGAGATCCAACTTCTTCTCTTCACAGAAAGCCATTAGATTCTTTCCCCAGGAGTCCTCCACGATTCCTTTCTTGTACTTGATGGAATAGCTCTTTCTTTTTGCACTCATCTTGTCTAGGGGGGTTAACTGAAGACTTACAAGACAGGAGTGGCAACGAAAATGGTGACAGTTAAGAAGACACAGCCACACCCGTTCGTTATCAAGTGTGCACGTTTTATGTGCATTGTCTGTACTTTGACCACTCAAAATACACTTGCCAATACACTTGCTGGTGTTTATGGGGCAAGGATCTCAAATGTCAAGTGTGAGTGAGGATTAGGGTTACAGTAAGAATCGTGGAAGAATCCCGGGGAAATAATCTTACGACTTTCTGCAAAGAGAAGAAGTTGGGTGTCCGAATGGTCCGAAAATGGCGAGCAGAGTACGATAACCTCAGTCAACAGGTGTCGATAATATTATTATTTTATAATTCAACACATCCTTCGTGTGTTGATGACTATCTTAACTGGGGCTTATTTTTGGGGTAGGGCTTATATCATGATCACCCTGGAAAGCCATACTAGGCCTTATTCTCTGGTTAGGTCTTATTTACAGAGAAATACGATATATATATATATATATATATATATATATATATATATATATATGGGTCCACTATGTAATCCCAAAATACTGAAACCCCGAATTTCAGTATTTTAAAATTACATAGCCAAAAACATAAAATTCCAAAACCCGCAGAAGTGCAAAATTGTTGTTGAATTAGCCCTTCTGCTGGTGCGGTGTGTGAATGGATGGGTGGAAGTTTAGGTAAGTATGTATGTGTAAGTGTGTTGGTTAGAGGCTTTAGAATGTGTGTGTGTGTGTGTGTGTGTGTGTGTGTGTGTGTGTGTGAGGAACTGTAAAATGTGTGGGTGTGAGTTTCCTTTGTGTGTCTGTTTGTGCGATCTCGGAGTTAGAATATTTATGTGGGTGGGTGTGGGGGGCTCAGCCCCCACATGGGGGGTGCAGGGGGGCCTTGCCCCCCCCTGCTTACCTGTAGTGTAGTATTATATATTTGATTGTGGGGGAAAGTTGTGTGTATGTGTATGCTGTATGTGTAGAGTACGTTCGGGATTTTAAATTTCACGGTTATGGGGTTTTGGGATTTTGTATTATAGTTGTGTTTTCGGCTATGTAATTTCAAAATACTGAAATTAGGGATTTCAGTATTTCGGGATTACATAGTGGACCTATATATATATATATATATATATATATATTTATACACACACGCACAACTGCCATCTGCTGGTATGCATCAGTCTCAGTACATGCAAATCAAAGTGTAACAGCAAGTAAGTAATGGTTAATGCATGCTTTGTACTAAAGGGACTTTGTATTTTTTTATGTTACTGCAGAATCACTGATGTGCTAATTATTATGGAAGAATTAGAGTTCTCATCCTCTGCATTACTTGAATCCTTTCCTACCTTTTTAACTTGTTTTTGTTTTAGCAGTCAGTTTAAAGTACAGATGCTGCAATTCAGGCATCCACATGGACCTCTGTGCAACAGACGTGTTCAGCTATAGTTTGCATATTACTCATGAGTCTCTGTACGATACATGTATACTATGCATGGTCTATTATTAAATTGTATCCTAATGTGCATTCACAGTGGGTGCTTTAATGCCATCATACTTTTATATATATATATATATATATATATATACACACACACACACACACACACACATACACACACACTCTTTCAGTTCACTTACCCACTTAAATTAAAAATATACCAACATGGATTTATTAAAACTGTAGAAAGAAAGCACAACACACACTTACTGTTTGACATTTTTTTATTCAGAGCTGAAATCCAACACTGCAGATTCTTCATAATCTGTGCATGCATTTGTTCTTAAGAAAAACTCTAAGAGCAGTTACATCTGGCTTAACAAACAAACTAGGTAACATAAAAGGGCAGATAAACTTGAATGACCAATGCAAGGTATATTAAAGCATTTTTGAAATGTTTTCTTCTTTTGGCTCTTAGATATGTTAATATTTGATTGTGTAGTGGTTCACACAGGCCAGTATGGATAACTGCAGTCACGTTTCTTCTGTCAAATAATTGTCAGGGACAGTTTCTACCTTGATGGTAAAATATAAACTCAGCTAGGTTATACAGATGATATGTACATGGATTTTGAATATACCCTTTACCTAACATAACTAGGTCCCAGGCACAAACTGTTAGGGACGGCAGTCGGTAGGTACCAATGGTACAGGAGTGCAGTATACGCATTATAAACAAACATTGATAGTGCAGATGTGGTCGTGACTGACCCACTGAATGTGTGCTCATTTAATTGTACCAAGCCGATTGTGATAGTTTGTGTGTGTAGAAAAGTTTTTTTTTTTTTTTTTTTTTTTTTGGGGGGGGGGGGTGGTTCTTTATCTTCAGAAGATCAGATTTTTTTTTTTTTTTTTTTTTTGCTGTTTCTTAGCTTTAAATTAAGGGGGCATCTATTTGGAAAAGTGCAGAGAATGCCACAAGACCTAGCTACACTTCTGCACCTAAATACTGATGGGTGGATCTTACTACACATGATCTACATGTAAGTAACATTTTAATACATTTGTGGGTCTACAGCATTTGCTAGCTGAATAAGTACTCCAGTTTCCACTTGAGTTGTATTAACTCGTCCAGGAGTATGTACTGCATCAGACGACTCTCATAAATTTTTATGAAAGCATGGTGTGACAGACAATGGGACTAAAGATGCAGAGGTAACAGTAATACTTTTCTGTAACTCATATGTTCCTACAAAACAAACTGCTAGTCCATGATGAGTATGACTAGCTTCATATTGCATTATTCCAGTTATCCAGTCAGTAAAGAAAGATGTAGGAACTATTCAAGACTCTTGGCCACTATTTAAGAGAATCCTGACATGCTTCCCGTTCAACAACCTCTGGCTGGTCTTGGAATAGAAGAGGCAGATGTGAACCATTACCGCCACCTGATTGCATGTAGGTCAGTGTCTTCTAGCAAGTTAGCTCAGTGCATAAGAGCTGAAATGCATGTACATTGCAGTAGTCAGTGTCAAGATTCATGGAGTAGATATCTGTTAATATGAAGTTGGATATGGACAAGTAATATCTTATTAACCGATATTTTACCAAAAATCTGCTTCTCAAAATTGAGATACTGAAAGAGTTAACCTGCTGAAATAAATTAGTATGAAACACATTTCTTAGTTTAAGTTTCAAACTAGATGATTCAACAATAAAAGCTAACTATGAAAATTACAAACCTGTAATTCACAAAATGTTTAAATAGTTAATAGCTAAGGAAAGCGGTCTGCTTCAACTGACTAGACAATATACGTTTCAGTGCATGAAAACCTTAAACTCAAATTAATATGTAAAACAAGTGTCGCATTGTTAATTTTTGAAAGACAGATCATTAATTTTTTTGCATCCTCGTGGAAGGATGTGCCCTCTAGTTACATATTCCAACTCCGTGGTCATACTAAGTCAGGATAAAGGAATACTCGGTTTTCTGGCAAAGTCAAATATTTCATTTACTCTAAGGTTGTATGATCAAGGCGCCAGACTATTTTACTAGTGGGAGTGTTAAGTGCATAGTACAATATTGTGTTGCTGCATTATGCTACTTTGTTTAGAAATGACACAGCCCTCCATATAGGGAGGTGAAGGGGACTTCCCAATCTGCAAACTGCAGTTCTGCTAATATTACCTACCATTCATAATTTAATTTAGTCATTTATTTACAACATTACTATAACATATTGTACATATAAGATGGATCAACAATGATATTTGCTAGATGAATAAGCACTGTGTTGAATATGCTTATTTTCAAATCTTTTAAAGGATTCATTTTAATGATAAGGAAATAGTTAAATTTACTGGCAGTGTTATTTTTGAATTTGCACCACAACAGCCCTACTATGGTACAAATACAAACTAAGTAAAAAGCAGCTCCACGGGTAGAAACACTCAGTCCAGGAATCACAAATGTGATACAACCAGAAATAAACTGAAGTTAAATAACTTTAATGAATAAAAACAGAAGTTATATAGAGTGTTTCTACCCGTGGAGCTGCTTTTTACTTGTTTTTTGTACAAATACAAACTAACCAAAACTTTTCAGTTAAGTATTTTAAGTTTCACAATATTCTGTGCTCAAGAAGTTGTGAATCTCTGAACTCTGTATTATTATGTGATGTAACTGCTAAGTACTGCTTTCATACAAACCTATGACATATCCGTCATACATTTTGTACAGAAGCTACATACACTTGCAAGATTAATTCATATAATTTCAAGTTCCTGTTTCTTTATGAAATATTTATAAGTAGCAGTACTTTGTGTTTTAAATATTGTGAAACAGTTCATGCAGACATTTTTTAATTGCCTACATAACACAGAAATAGACCTAAATACTTGTAATATTCATCTGAAATGCTAAAGTGCGCAGTTTATTGCATACGTTTTGGAAGTAAGAAACCAAAGTTTTCAAAAGGGAAATCAGGCCATTTTTGCAGAAAATTGAGTTTTGAAAATCCTGAAGACTGCAAAAAGACAAAATATAGTTCTCTGTTATATAACATCTTAAAATAAACAATGTATAAATACATCTCACTGAGTCTCAGTAACAAGTCACAAACATGTCGGTTCCACAAATATTAAATGGTCATGTAACTAAATGGACGTAGCACTGCAATTGCTCCTTTAAAGTGTCCCCATTTGTCTTTATTTTCTAAATGTTTTATCTCAAAGTATTAAGGCGGTACGCTGAAGATACTAACAAAACCTTTTTCTTCCGTCTGTTAAGCAGCATATAGGTCATTTCTATAATATTCTGAAGGTGTAGTATAGGTTTCGATGCTGTAAATGAGGAACTTAGAACCATCCCTTCTCAGAAATCGCAAAGGCATCTTGTCTTCTTTTACGTCCAGCAAATGATAAGGAATACCTAAGTTTACCTAAGTACTTGTAACAGCTTTAGTTGGTCCAGGTAGTACATGAAGTCAGTATTCTGGAGTCTTGTTTTTGCCCTTTGCTGCCTGTAGTGTCATCACTCACCAATACAACTGTTTCGTATCTCTTCTTTCTGGAGATGCAGGTAACAGGACTGCAAACAAAAACACAGCATGTGACAGTTATCTTAAAAACAATCATATTTTTCTACACAGATAATCCATAGAAATAATTCTTGACATTTATACACAGCCAATGTACAGTAATAAGAAAACAGACCTCCCAGTCCCGTTTAGAAGGAAAGGACAAATACACAATTATGAATCATGCAGATTGTTTGTAGGAGTTTGTTGCTATTAAATGTATTTACATTGGCATCAGCTTCCCTATACAATCTCAAGGAGAAACTGGATGACTGTCAGTAGCCTACGGGGGAAAATTGGTCTATGCATAACATATATATATATATATATATATATATATATATATATATATATATATATATATATATATATATATATATATATATATAGGATTTTCTAATAATTGTGTAGATATTTCAAGCATAACAAGCCTACACTTCAATTAATCAAGTGTTATATTGTATAATTTTGGGGAAATAATCCCTAAATGTTCACAGTATTCATAATGCTAGCCATCTCACAAGTTAATCTGATTAGCAACTATATCTTTTTAAAAAAAGAATGCCCTTTTATCACTCATGATATTAAATGCAATTCTGGGTAGTTTATAGCAGGTAGAATTAGTATTACTAAGAGTCCTATTTACCGATGTTTTATAAGTAAGGTTTCTATACATTTTTTTGATAACGAACAGGATGAAACCTGGAGAAGCTCAAATGATGTCTGGCAGACAGAATGTGCAGGGACCATATATCAGGAAGGCATAATAAGAAGTTATGTACCTACCATAACGTTCCATGTTAGTTGTCTTCTCTCGTCTTCTTTCTTGCTTGATGGGTTCGGAGCCGATCCTCGGCTCCGACTCGGCACTTGCTAAGCTCGAGAGTCACTTTTACCAGCTCGAGGCAGCCCCATATCCCATGATGCAAGGCGGTAAGTACCCAGATCTCGTTTGATGACAAAGGGCAATAGCACCAAGCATAAATACTTCCCAAAGGAAGAAAGAAAGCCTACAGGATGAAAGAAGGACCAGTTCTGAATGGTCTTCAGCATAACAATCTCTTGTAGAAAGGTCTGTCCAGGCCTGGCGGAAGGAGGGAGGTCGCAGAAAGAAGGCGAGAAGACAACTAACATGGAACGTTATGGTAGGTACATAACTTCTTAATGTTAAGTTGTCAATCTCGCCTTCATTCTTGCTTGATGGGACCGCGTCCCTAGCACCTCTATCCTGGGTGGCTCAACGGAACAGACTCTTGAGGACTGTAGAGCCAAAACTGGCTCTGTCCCTGGAGGCCAAGTCCAATTTGTAATGGGAAACAAAAGTATGAGGAGTGGCCCAAGTGGCCGCTGCACAAATAGTGTCTAAAGGAAGTCTAGCTTGAAAGGCTGTAGAAGTAGCTAAGCTCCTAGTTGAATGTGCTTTAGGTTTTGAGCACAGCTGTTTTCCCCTGAGCAGATAAATTTCAGAGATGACAGAAGACAGCCATCTAGATAAGGTCACTTTAGAAACAGGAAGGCCTTTCCTGTTATCTGCATAGGAAAAGTACAGTTTTGTACCTACCATAAATGTAGATGTTCGAGGATCCACATTGCTGCAGTCCTAACTATTGGGTAGTCCGCTGTCCAGTCGGCCCGAATACCAAAGTATATGGCTGACGTCGGTCAGGGCGCATTAGACTGACGTCAGTACGTCAGGGTACTAATGCGCATGACCGACGTCATATCCTCAGTCTTTTCTTGCCCCAGATGTCAGAAGACCCTGAAAAGATAAGGCCAAAACCAAAAACTCCAAACATACCTGCACCAAAAATATGTACAATATATACAAAATTACTAGAATATAACCTCACCTACACAACCACCCCTAAACACAGAGGGAAGGAGGGAGGTAAATTGGACTGCAGCAATGTGGATCCTCGAACATCTACATTTATGGTAGGTACAAAACTGTACTATGTTCTTCATTCCACATTGCTGCAGTCCTAACTATTGGGTAGAATCCCAAAGCAGAGGTAAGGGAGGCTGGCAAATCATAAGGAAGCAGGAACTGACAACATGCCTTGCAAAATAGCTGTGGCAAAACCAGCCCTAGATTTAGAGTAGAGAGGAAGGTGATAATGCTTAGAGAAAGTATGCACTGAACTCCAAGTAGCTGCCTCCAAAATATCCTTAGTTGCCACCCCTTAGAAATGCTGTTGAAGTGGCAGTAGCCCTAGTGGAATGAGGCCTAATCCCAACTGGAATCTCCTTGCCATGATGGGAATAACAAAATGCAATGCAAAACCCAATCCACCTAGAAATAGTTTGTTTTGACACAGGCTTGCCCTGCGAACCCAAAGCAAAAGAAACAAACAACTGCTGAGACTGCCTAAAATCCTTAGTCCTGCTCAAATAATAACGCAACTGCCTGTGTACATCTAAAGTGTGCAAAATCTTTTCCCCTTTATTTTGAGGATCTGCATAAAAAGTAGGCAAATGAATAGTTTGGTTTAAAGCCACACTAGAAACCACCTTAGGCATAAAGGAAGGATTAGTACGTAATGATACCCTATCCTTATGGAAAATCAAAAAAGGCTCAACCGCCATAAGGGCCTGCAATTCAGAAACCCTTCTTGCACAAGTAATGGCCAACAAAAAAGCAGTCTTCCATGATAAGTATTTCAATTCAGCAGTAGCCATGAGGCTCAAAAGGTTGTAGAGTAAGTTTCTCCAACACAAAATTGAGATCCCAAGCAGGAGTAGGAGCTCTACGTGGGGGCCTTATATTCTTTGCCCCTCTAAGAAATTGCTTGAACAAAGGATGCGAAAACAATGGTGGGTCACAATCATAGTGAGCTGAAATTGCTGCAGCATGAATCTTAATGGAAGAGAAAGACAAACCTTTGTCCAATAACTCAGTAAGATATTGAAGAGCCACACTCAAATTAGGCTCAGAAATCTCCAAATTGTTTGCTGCACTCCAAAATAAAAATCTCTTCCATTTTTCTGCATACACTTTCCTTGTACTAGGTCTCCTGGCTTCCATAATCACATTTAAAACTTGTTGAGGAAGTTGAGACCTGCTGTCTTTCAAAACAGAATATGCCAGGCTGTTAGATGAAGAGAGTGAAGCTTGACATTGAGCAGGTGACCGTCCCTCTGAGACAACAGGTGTGGAATCAAGGGTAAAGGCCATGGAGGCTTCCTTACCAGACTCCTCAGTAATGGGTACCAGTGCTGTCGAGGCCAATCTGGAGCTATTAAAATCATCCTTGGCTTGTCTTGTCTGACCTTTAGAAGCACCTTTGGGAGAAGAGGCAGAGGGGAAAAGCATACACATGAAGATTTTTCCAACTGAAAGAAAGAGCATCCACTTTCCAAGCTGTGTGATGAAACCTCTTTGTGCAAAACTTTGGCAGCTGGTGGTTTAGTGGAGAAGCGAACAGATCTATGTCTGGAGTTCCCCATGACACTGTCAATTTTTGAAATACATGAAGATCCAGTTTCCACTCGTGGGGATCCATGATTTGTCTGCTTAACACATCTGCTAAGGAGTTCTGTGCTCGGCAGAAACCTTGCCTGAAGAGTTAGTTGCAAGCTGAGCGCAGTCTCCCATAAAATCATTGCTTGCCTGCACAATGGGTAAGAATGTGTTCCCCTTGTTTGTTGATGTACCACATGACAGTTGTGTTGTCTGTTAGAATCAACACCTGCCCTGGAAGAAGTAACTCCTTGAAAGCCATTAATGCAAACTGGACTGCTAACATCTCTTTCATGTTGATATGTAGATGCTGTAGTCTGGCAGGCCACTTGTCTTGTATCCACTTTCCATTTAGATGAGCTCCCCAAGCAATGTCTGAGGCATCTGTCGTTAGAATCTGACTCGCCTCTGGCCGGGTCACAGAGAGTCCCTAGGTGACATTCCTGAGCCCACCACAAAAATTCCTTTTGAATGCAAGGTATTATTTGAATGACAGTGTCCAAATCCTGGCAGTGCTGTGTCCATACATTTTGAGATACCATTGCAGCTTCCTCATATGCAGTTTGGCATTGGGAAGCACCAGAATACAAGATGCCATGAACCCTAAGGCTTGAAGGACTGTCCTTGCAGTCAGCCCGGACTGAAGAGATAGTTGATGGAAGTAACTGGAAAGATTCTTTTGTTTGTCCGGGGTTAAAAAGGCCATCTGGGCTGCTGTATTCAGTCTCACACCCAGAAAGCACATGTCTTGAGAGGGTACTAGACTGGACTTTATTTCGATCACAGAATACCCTAGGCATCTTAGCACTGCTATGACATAATCCAAATGCTGTAGAAGGACTTCCTTTTCTTGAGCTAGAATCAGGCAGTCGTCCAAGTAAGGATAGATTTGAATTCCTTTTAGCCTGAAGTAAGCTATCACTGGAGCCAGAACCTTTGTGAATACTCTGGGCGCAGTGGATAAGCCAAAGGGCAATGCAGAGAACTGATAATGAGAATTTCCAGCTCGAAAACGCAGATACTTCCTGCAACTTAGTCTTATAGGCACATGAAGGTAAGCTTCCTTGAGATCTAAAGTTACCATCCAGTGATCTTTGCCCAGCAGAGGTAAAAGCTGTTGTAACGTCAACATTTTGAACGTGGGAATGTCCAGATAAGTGTTGAGGATAGATAAATCCAAAATTGGTCTCCACGTGTTCCCCTTTTTCGGTACTAGGAACAGGCGAGAATAAAATCCTAGGCCCCTTTCTGGCACAGGAACTGGCTGAATGGCCCCTATTTGGAGCAACAGAGAAATTTGCTTGTGAGCCTCTTTTCTTTGTAGAGGAGGAATGTCTGGCATGCCTTTGAAAGGAGGCAAGGTATGGAAATAAAACCTGTAACCGTGGTGAATGATATCCAGAACCCATCTGTCTTGGGTAATTAAATCCCAATTTTCTTTGAAAAGAGACAGCCTTCCTCCCAAAGGTGCTGCCAGGCGAGAATGTACTGGCAGCTGAAAAGGCAGGTCATTGGGTCTGCTTACGAAAGGACTGACCCCTGCCCTCACCAGAAGTCTGAGCAGGGGAACTCCCTGTCCTAGGCCTAAAAGAACCTTGAGCTCTGCCCCTACCACGTCTAGACCTACCCCTAGACTGGGAATCATAAGCAGGATAAGTCCATCCCTTAGTAGGCCAATTTCTACTAAACTTCGGAGGCTGCACCTGCAAAAAATCCTTAACAGTTTGCAAAATTGCTTCTGCATCGGACCATGCGGCAAAAAAGACTGAGGATATGACGTCGGTCATGCGCATTAGTACCCTGACGTACTGACGTCAGTCTAATGCGCCCTGACCGACGTCAGCCATATACTTTGGTATTCGGGCCGACTGGACAGCGGACTACCCAATAGTTAGGACTGCAGCAATGTGGAATGAAGAACATCAAAGAGTTGATCGGATTTCCTAAATTGTTTAGTTCTGTCCAAATAATATCTGAGTTGGCGGTGGACATCAAGATAATGTAATTTTTGTTCCGATCTGTTTGAATAGTTTGGAAAAAATACAGGGAGTTCAATGGATTGATTCAAATTAGCCTTTGAGGAGACCTTAGGCAAAAAGGTCGGATTAGTTCTCAATGATACTCTGTCCTTGTGAAAGACCAAATAGGGGGGCCGAACCGAAAGAGCTTGAAGTTCAGACACCCTCCTGGCCGATGTAATAGCTACTAGGAATAATGTTTTCCAAGAAAGAAATTTTAGGGAGCAAGAAACAGCTGGCTCGAAGGGGGGAAGAATCAAGGATGTCAGCACTAAATTTAGATCCCATTGAGGAGGAGGATTCCTGATTGGAGGCTTTAGCAGGAAAATTCCTTTCAAGAAGGCTTTACAAAGCCTATGGGACATGATATTGTGATCTGCGATCCCGACATGAAAGTTCGAGATAGCAGCCAGTTGAACTCTAACTGTGGAAGAAGAGGAGCCTGCATGAAAAATCTCCGCTAAGAAGTCCAAAACTGCCTGAACTGGGGCAGTGAAGGGATCGATATTCTTGGCTTTAGCCCAATAAGAGAAACGCTTCCATTTGCTTGTATAAATCCTCCTGGTAGAGGATTTTAAAGAAGCTACTATGATGTCTCTAACAGGGTTAGAGATCAAAGGAAGCCTGGCTAAGGAAGGAAGTGGAGCAACCATGCTGAGAGGTTGAGAGAAGGAAAAAAGTACACAATGAGGAACCTTGTTTGCAGACAGAAACGCCTCCGAGTCAAAAAGCTTCTTAACGCTTTTTTGCAGACAGAAACGCCTCCGAGTCAAAAAGCTTCTTAATGCTTTTTGCAGACAGAAACGCCTCCGAGTCAGTTTTGAGGTTGAGAGAAGGGATAGACCGGTGCAGCTGACCGGATTGGTGAACCAGAAGATCTGGCACTGGGTCCAGATGCCATGGCTGCACCAAAAGGTGACGATGGAGGAACGGAAACCAAATTTGTCGAGGCCAATAAGGAGCAATGAGAATCATTTTGGCTCTCAAAACGGTAGCTTTCTGGATAACCTGAGGGATTAGAGGAAAAGAAGGAAAGGCATAAAGAAGTCCCTGGGGCCAATCCTGGGTCAGAGCATCTCTGGGGGGATGGCCTGACAGAGGGAAGAGAGAGAAGAAGTCTGGGCATTTGCTGTTTTGGGGAGTAGCAAAAAGATCGCAACATGGGCGACCCCATTCCAGAAAAATCTCCTCCACTATAGATTGCTTGAGAGACCACTCGTGAGGCATGAGAATAGCTCTGCTCAATCTGTCCGCTAAAATGTTGGTTTTCCCAGGGATGTGCATTGCTACCAGAAACCGATGAGAGGAGATCGCCCATTGCCACAGTCTGAGCGCTTCTCGACACAAGGGGTAGGACTTGGTTCCACCCTGTTTGTTGATATACCAAACTACAGACATGTTGTCTGTGTGGACTGCAATCGTCCCTACAGGAAGAGAGTCGTTGAGGGTTTGCAACGATAAAAGCACTGCTCTCATCTCTAGGACATTTATGTGCAGGTGGTACTCGAACGGTTGCCATGTCCCATGAACCATCCTGCCCTGATAATGCCCCCCCCACCCGATCAGGGAGGCATCCGTGGTGACAGTGGCTACCGGGGATGGGGGTACAAAGTGTCTGCCTTGATGAATCTGGGGAGAAGTGATCCACCAAGCAAGATGATTTTTGCAAATCTGTGTCACCAGAATTTGGTGACGCATTGGAAGTTGTTGGTAAGACCACTGAGTGAACAACATCCACTGAAGAAGGCGCATGTAGAAGCGAGCCAGGGGAAGAAGAGTAATGGCCGCAGCCATGAGACCTAATACTTTTAGAACCATTCTGGCCTGTACCTTCTTGTTGGCTAGAATGATCCTGACATGACTTTGAATGTCTGAAACTCTTTGGTCTGTAAGGGTAGCTGACATCCGAACAGTGTTTAAGTTTGCGCCTATGAAAGTAATAGACTGGCAGGGCAATAAGGATGACTTTTCGAAGTTGATCGAGATGCCCAAATGAGAACAAAGATTTATTGTGTAATCCCTGGCTTGAACAAGCTGATGCCTGGTGGTGGCTGACAGGAGCCAGTCGTCGAGATACGGAAACACCTGGAATCCTTGACGTCTCAGGTGAGCCGTGACCACTGCCATGCATTTGGTGAACACTCTGGGGCTGTGGTGAGACCAAAGGGCAGGGCTCTGAACTGGAAATGACTGGACCCCAGCCGAAGCGGAGAAATCTCCTGGAGCGCCTGTGAATTTTTATGTGATAGTACGCATCCTGAAGATCTATTGAGCACATCCAGTTGTCCTTCTGCAAGAAGGGCAGAATCGACTGAAGAGTGACCATTCGAATCTTGTCTTCCTCACAGACTTGTTGAGTCTGCTGAGATCCAATATTGGTCTCCAGTCTCCCGTCTTTTTGGGGACCAAAAAGAACCTTGAGTAGATTCCGGGCTCTGAATGGTCTGTTGTAACTGGCTGAATGGCTCTTTTTGCAGTAGTTTTGAGACTTCCAACTCTGCAATTTCCTTAGACCGGTGGTACGTCTGGAAGGGAATTTGAGGGATAGAAAGGACTTTCCTCGAAAGGAATTTTGTAACCCTCGGATATGATCGACTGTACCCATCTGTCTTGAGTGAGAGAACGCCAGGCTTCTGGGTACAGTGATAGTCTTCCCCCGACTGCCTCCAAGGAGGGACAGCCGGGCAACATCTCAGGGATGCTGAAAAGGCTTGTCAGAGAGAGACTCTCTGTTTCCCTGGTTTTGTGGACCCCCTCTGCCTCTAGAGCGGCGTCTGTTGTTGTTACCCCCTCTGCCTCTAGGGATAAACTGACCACGTGAATCCGGCGTGACTCCTTGGGATTTGCGGAACCACATTTTGCCACACTTCTGTCCTTTGGGATAAGGTCTAGAAGGGGTGGAAAAACTGACTCCTACGGCAGAAAGAGTTTTGCCGTCCTGCTCACACCTGGTCAACGTTTCCTTCACTTGAGGGCCAAACAGAGCTGACCCATCAAAGGGAGAGTTTGTGAAGGACGCCTTAAAGGGATCTGCAAAATTACATAGTCGCATCCAGGCTTGGCGTCTAAGAGCCACACCTGTACCTGCGGCCTACTGCTCCATCAGCAGCATATGATATAAGCCGCATGGAGGAGTTTGCAATGGAGTTAAGGGTTCCTAGCTGCGAAGCAATTTTTCCTGAGCCCCGCAGCTGTAGGATCCTGCACAACTTCACCTAGCTCCTTAAGGATATCCCTTTGGAGTCTGGTGAAGTGACAAAGATAGTTCAGCGAGCATAGCAAAGGTCGCTGAAGAAAACATCCGCTACCATATCTATCCATGGTCCTAGAGTCCTTATTAGGAGGATGGACAGGTACGGAAGGATCTGCAAGTTCCTTCTTGGTGGCAGCCGCCACCACCATGGCATCAGCGGGGACACCTTTTGTAAGGAATTGCTTGTCCGACGGGCAGTAATAAATTTAGAAGGCCTCCTAGGGACAGGCTCTACAGAGTCAGGAGCAGTCCACGCCTTCGAGCAATAACCTGCATAAGGGGGTCGAAAGGCGGAGACACCCAGGAGGTGGAGGGCCGAGATCCAAACGCCTCCAGGTATACTGACTCATCCTCAGAGGGATTGTTGGTGGGCCAGTTTCCCTCTGTCTAAGGAGTTCTAGGATGTCTGAGAAGGAGACATCCTCAGAGGGGATCTTGGGGATCCCTCTGACTCATCTAAGTCAGTATCCAAGTGATAGACTCGGGAGTCTACGTGTTTCCTCTTACAAGTCCTCTTCCATGGAGGATCACCCGACAAGTCAGGAGAATCCTCAGAAGAGGGGATATTCCCAGTGGGGAAACCTGAGGCGGAGGATCTCTGGGTCCGGGAGCAAGAGAAGTGGCAGAGATGTCAACAGGCACTATAGAGGGAGGAGCTAAGGGAACAGACTGCTGGCTGAGTCCAGAGGCCAGCACACTCTTCATCACCTCAAGGCTCCTCCCAGGAGGTCCGAGAGAACCCGCTCAAGAGCTAGGAACTCCAGGACCCACCGAAAGGAAGGCTCGAGGCAGATGTCGGAGCCGAACTCACCAGGCCGAGGCTCCAAGGGGAAGAGCGGGTCAGACAAGGGTCCGATGCCACTCACCCCTCGGAGGAGACCAGGGAAGCCCGCCACCGAATCCCTCTAAGGAAGGTCTCAAGAGGAGATAAGAGTAGAGGCTGAAGGAGCAGAAGGGGTATCTGTCCCTCAGCCGTAGCAGAAACTATTCCCAAAGACTCCAACTCCAAACTCTGGGGTAGAGTCGAAGGAGGAACTGCAATGGGTGTGGACTAATAGTCGCCTGCTGAGACGGACTATGTAGCATTTGGGCCAGTGCCTGTGACTTTAGTAGTCTACTGACCACTCTCCAAATCATGGTCAGAAAGCCTGGATGACCTTGAAGATCGGCTCCGATGGCTCCGCCCGAGAGGAGAGGCGGCCAGAGCCGAAGTATCGGCTCCAAGGAAGGGGACCTAGACCTCTTCCTCGAAGGAACCATCGGAGCCGATGAAACTACTGAAACTGTCGGAGCCGACAACTTATCGGCACCGACAGGTAGCTTCGATGTATCGGCTCCAGCCGGAGCCGATACGGCCATAAATGTAAGGGTGTCGGAGCCGATCGGAGCCAACACCGATGCCTGGGCCACATGGTGGTCGGAACCGATCGGAGCCGACACCGAAGTGGTCGAACCAGAGTCGGCACCGATAGCCATCGGTGCCGAAGGTTTAGGTAACCCAGAATCGGCTCCAGCCGGAGTCGATCTCGACTCTGAATGAGTCGGAGCCGAGGCCACAGGCTTGGACACAGAAGCCTGGGCCTTGGAAGACTTAGAAGTCTTAGATGGGGCCGACTTAGCCGGAGAGCCCTCCGGCTTAAGAAGGCCCCTCAAAATCAGTTTATTTCTTCTTTCCTGCAGGACTCTCTGGCTAAAAGAATGACATATAGCACAGGAGTCCTGCAGGTGAAGAGGCCCCAGACAGTACAGGCAAGAAGTGTGACCGTCTGTCAGAGACATCTTCTGACAGCACGAGTCACACTTCTTAAAGCCTGAGACCCTTTCTTTAGACATGGTGTAAAACACACACACACACACACCAGTCCAAGAAATAAAATTAGATATACCAAAAGGTATCACTAACAGACACACACACACACCCTAACAGGGGGGGGATGTTTTAGTCTGACTAAAAGTTTAGAGGAGACAGGGAAATTTTCTGTCAGAAGGGAATTAAAATTAAGTTAAAACTAATAATTTAAGTTTTTTTTGTAAAAAGGGGCTAAAATAGTAAAGTAATAATTCACTTACCAGGAGCTGGTAAAAGGAGGACCTCATCAGCGAAGTGGCAAACGAGATCTGGGTACTTACCGCCTTGCATCATGGGATATGGGGCTGCCTCGAGCTGGTAAAAGTGACTCTCGAGCTTAGCAAGTGCCGAGTCGGAGCCGAGGATCGGCTCCGAACCCATCAAGCAAGAATGAAGGCGAGATTGACAACTTAACATTGAATATTTTCTTTGGCCTTCACTAGGGAAGTATTTAATTGAGGCATACAGAATAATTCAGACACCATCATGGAAGTTGTGATGAGGAAGCTGTTCTTCTAAATAGTATCTAACTGTGAGGAACATTTCACATTTTGAGCCTTAAAAAGTCCATGTTTCACACTGACAGGGTCAGTCACACATTCACTTTTATGAATTTTTTTTTTTAACTGATACCCATGATAAATAATACTGAATCATATTAATTCATGAAAGGAATGCTTTAGAAGTATAAAGTAACACATATTAACCATGTTGTGAGCTTCCCAGTTGAAGCTGTTAGTAGTCAGTAAGTGCTCCACATTATGAAAGGTAGAATTCCACACTCTGGAGCTGTAAGGCTGAGAGTTATAGCTGTGTGTGTGTGTACTGGTAGGGTGGGGGTGTAAAATCCAGATCACAGGTGAGCTGCCTCAAAAGGAATGTGACAACTTAATGGGACATCTGATTATCACCTTTGACAATGACAGGAAGTTGCCTGAAATTTACAAGAAATTTAAGTGAGTACTGCAGTGCAAAGAAAATTTCAAGAAAGGAGTAAGAAAATGAAATGACATACCTATTAGTCTAACCATGGTCCTAGCAACCTAACTGAAGAATTCTCAGAGAGTGGCTTGTGGGAGTCCTAAGGAAACTGCTGAATTCCTTCCAAGGGAGGACTCAATGACATACCTATTAGTCTAACCATGGTCCTAGAAACCTAACTGAAGAATTCTCAGAGAGTGGCTTGTGGGAGTCCTAAGGAAACTGCTGAATTCCTTTCAAGGAAGGACTCATCAAGCCGACCAAATCCAGCAAAAACAACTACTTCTGCAAAGCCATCAACAATGCCTAATAAACGTGCTTTTAGATGTTTTGGCTCTGATTAATCAAGTCAGTGCAACAAGGTGTAATTAATAGCAGTGGATCCAAAACTAACGACATGCAAAATATGGCCATTTTACACTCACTATAGATTTGAGATTCTGATTGGATCAGAATGTGTAAATTTTAACATGAAAAGACATAGCAAAATATATGATAATTCCAGAGCTTAAATGTCCACAGTTCAGTCTGAACTAAGATCACAGGGAAGGTTATAACAAGATGTTTTCTTCAAAGAAAAAAAAATATCAACAAATTGACTGCCAGAAACCTCTGGACTCTCTTCTTCTATTGCCTACTCAAGGTCTATAAAACCTTGCACACTGATTGCTCCAAAAGCTGGGGGAGCTCACTAGAATGGAATGGTTTCATGTAGCATAACGTTTTTGCAACATTTTCTAAAACCTCTGCCGTGTTACATTCCAGACAGTGCTTCTTGTAAAAGCTACACAGAGTGTTGAATAGTAAGAGAAACACTGGTTAATCATGAAAGACATTGTCAGTTTGTATACTAGCACTGAGCATAAGTAGGGCATTCAGGTTATCATACACCACTCAGATTGCTGCGGATGCAAATTTTGTTACGGAAACGATCAAATCTTACCCTGGGAATTTTTTTCTTCTATCATAATCAGGATTTTCTACAGCTTAAAGCCATGCCTGTGGAGGTAAGGTTTGTCCCCAGGTGTTCCAATTTATACATAGTCTAACCTGATGTATAATACGACTTATATTTCAAATAAAATGGTTATTTCTTTAGATATATTGATGACCTCTTTTTCCTTTTTAAGAGGACATTGAACAGCTTATAACTTTGTCCAGATTCGGTAGTATAAGGGCTATGGCACAGTGTTTACATATGATCTTAGTAAAATGAGTATTGTGTAGGTTAAATTACATACTGACAATGGCAAACAAAACTGAAATCAGCCTTGGAACAGCAAATACACCAGCCAACTCCATTTTTCAAGCCAAAGGTACATACTCTAGTCATTTCAATTTACTTCCACATGTTGAATATTTGATAGCTTGTGGGCTGTGTTCTGATAATAATGAACTACTGTAGCTGGAGATACAACTGAGAAATTCCATCAAATGTGTTAAGTGTGGACCAGCTGGTTGACACCCCCACAGGAGGTGATAATATCTTGGACTTGGTATTAACCAACATGAGTAACCACTACAGCATCCATACAGTGTCATCCTCCCTGCTAAGATCTGACCACAAAGTGGCCTCTTTCAAAGTCACCATCTCACCCAACACCCCCCTCGCTAGGGTCAAACAAAAACTTCTCCAAAGCTGATTACAATCTTTTCAGGAAAGGTATAAAGAGCTTTACAGCCCCCTACCCTTCAAAGGAACTGGACACCTCTTCAATGTAACTGGCACATAGGTCCAAACTTATACCAAAGTACTATACAAGCATTTATATAGCTGCATCAAATCAGGAATACCCCACAAGACAAAATCATCCTCCTCAAGGAAGAGTAAACCTGTCTGGTGGACATCTGCAAAAAATAAACTCTACAATAAAAAGAAAAAATTGCTGTCCAGGACCAAGAAGAAGCAGGTGCCTAACTGGATGCAATCTCTTAGCCTGAACAAGCAAATAAGAGCACTAGTGAAATCCTCCAAAGCAAACAGAGTCCAAACAGGCCACATTTATTAAAGACAGTCACAAAGCCTTCTTCACATATGTCCTCAATCTCAAGGGAAGCACCCACATCTGATCAGAACTGGTGGTCAAGGACACCACATACACAAATACCGTAGATATAGTCAACCTGCTGACAGACAGGCTCAGTGAAAACTTCACCCCATCAGTAAATCAGGACATCCCTAGCACCTGCCACCCTCCCCTTATCTCTAGGGAGCAAGTCATCATTGCCCTCTCAAAAGCAAAAATTACAGCCTCCATAGGACCTGATAAAATCCCAGGTGGCACCCTACATGAACTCAGCAGGAACTTGCAGCACCATTAGGCACCCTATTCAACCAAAGCCTGAGTACCGGCCTCACCCCAGCTGAGTGGAGGACATTCACTGTCATCCCTTTGCACAAAGATGGAGCATTCACTGATCCAAAAAATTACAGACTCATCAGCCTAACTATCCTGATCTGCATGGCCATAGAACGGATTATTATTGACCTCATTAACAAGGACATTGGCAACCTCCAAACACTTGATCCAACACAGTTTGGTTTCGTCAAAGGGAGGTCATGCCTGTTAAACTTGGTCGACTTTTCTGAGACAGTCACCAAGCTATGGACAAGGGGAAGATGGTGCACACCGCCTACCTTCAATACTACTCCCCACTCGGGTATAAGAAACTCTCTCAACTAGGCATGAATCCGTATGTTACCAGATGGGTAGCAAACTGACTCACTGATAGAACCCACCTAGTCAAAATAGGGGAAGCCAACTCCAGAAGTAGAACCACAATGAGTGACATACCCCAGGGATCAGTCATGGGCCTCTGTTGTTTGGTAAATACTTTTCTGAGGTGCAAGCCAAAACCAGTGGGCTATGGCCAACCAGGTTTGCAGATCACTGCAAGCTGGGTGCTGTCCTCAATTCCCCCTAGTGATGTGGACATCCTCCAAGAGGGTCTCACCCAAACAAATGATGGTGACAGAAACATGGCCTCAAACTGAATGCCAAAAAATACATCATTATCCCCTTTGGCGAGAGTGATATTCCCACAAATTATCACACTGATAAAGTCCTAAGCATGCAATCAGTTGAGAGGGACTTGGGCACCCAGACTGATAGCAACTTGACTTTTGACCATCATGCTGCCAATGTACAGAAGGTTTTCTACATGGCCCACATCATTTGGAAAGGTATCTCATCCAGGGACAAGGAGGTCATAACATCCCTGTACTCTTCCCTTATAAGACCCATTATTGAGTACAATGCCCCTTTCGGCATGTACCTCACAAAGCACATGCAGCAGCTGGAGAGACCATGGAGGTTCCTCACCAGGAGAATCCAGGGCCTCAAACATCTACCCTACACAGATAGGCTAAAAGCCCTGTCCCTCTACTTAGTCTCATACAGACTCTGTAGAGGTGACCTCTGTCTGGCATAGAAAGCAATCTCAGACCCCACCTTGATGAGACTACTGCATATCTGCAAGTCAAGCTGCACTCGAGTAACCTGCACACACAACCTCAACATGGTCTGTGACATTAATAGGACTTGTTGGCAGGACAGACTGGTGTCCCAGAAACTCTCCCTTCTGTGGAATAGACTCTCTCTCTACGTCAAGCAGAGTACCTCATTATCCCTTTTTAAGTGCAACCTGGACAACTGGAGGGGAACGAAAAATACACCCCTGGAATTCCACCTGTGTCCCTGCTGGACAGGGGCATCGGTTGCTGACTTGTCGGAACATGGGCTAAATTCTTGGCTAAGCTTGTAAGGGTACCAGGGCCAGTAGCCTAGTAATTCCTAGGATCCTAAGTTAGGAAAGTAATACATAACGCCTTTTCACACAACTAGCCATTCAACCACCTTTTGTTGTACCTTATTAGGTGGCAATGATCACAGCAGATTGAGTCTACTGACATGTACTTTGTTAACAGGGTTTTCTCCAATACAGAACACTAATAAGATCATCAGACAACACTGGAAGCTATTAACAAATGACATTCTTACAATGAGTTGTTTGGGGTTTTGAAGCTAAAACACTGAAACTCTCCCAGTCTATAAATTAGTGCATACTTTTTTAAAACTCGTGACATACAGATATACCAGTAGAATCATCATTAATTGATTTGATTATTCTACTTGTGGTTACAAGGATTTGAAGTCTACATATCTGATTAATGAACAGGTTGCTTGCAATTTATTACAGAGCACATCTTACATGGTTTAGGTTATGCACTGTTTGAAAAGCTCCTGCTGGACATATTTCAAGAAAATTGGGAGTGCATATTTTGGACATTTAAAAGACAAACAACAAAGCACATACAAGCTCAGTGGTATATTTTAGTCAGGCACACAGAGGGGGTTAAATGTTTTGTATATTAAAATCAGATGAGTCATTTGTACCAGGATACTTTCATCATGTTGTACCATGAAAAATAAATTTGTACCAGGATACTTTCATCATGTTGTTCCATGAAAAATACAGTGGATATAAAATGTCTACACCACCCCTGTTAAAATGCCAGGTTTTTGTGATATAAAAAAATGAGATCACAATAAATAATTTCAAAACCTTTTCCACCCTTAATGTGACCTATAACATGTACAATTCAATTGAAAAACAAATCTGTTAGGGGAAAATATAAAAATAAAGTACAATAATCTGTTTGCATAAGTATGCACACCCTTAAACTAATACTTTGTTGAAGCACCTTTTGATTTAATTACAGCAGTCTTCTTGGGTAGGAGTCTATCAACATGGCACATCTTGACATGGCGATATTTGCCAACTCTTCCTTGCAGAAGCGCTTCAAATCTGTCAGACTGCGAGGGCATCTCTTGTGCACAGCCCTCTTCAGGTCACCCCACAGAGTTTCTATTGGATTTAGGTTTGGGCTCTGGCTGGGCCATTCCAAAACTTTAATTTTCTTCTGATGAAGCTGTTATTTTCTTGATTTGGATGTATGCTTGGGGTCATTGTCATGTTAAAAGGTAAAATTCCTCTTCATCTTCAGCTTTCTAGCAAACACCTGAAGGTTTTGGGCCAAAAGTGACTAGCATTTGGAACTGTTCATAATTCCCTCCACCTTGATTAAAGCCCCAGTTCCAACTGAAGAAAAGCACCCCCAAAGCGTGATACTGCCACCACCATGCTTCACCATGGGGATGGCGTTCTTTTGGTGATGGGAAGTGTTGTTTTTGTGCCAAACGTAGCTTTTGAAATTGTGGCAAAAAAGTTCAACCTTGGTCTCATCAGACCATAACACATTTTCTCACATGCTTTTGGGAGACATGATGTATTGTTTTGCAAATTTTAGCTGGGCCTGGATGTTTTTCTGCATAAGAAAAGGCTTCCATCTTACAACCCTACCCCATAGTCCAGACATATGGAGAATACGGGAGATTGTTGTCACATGGAGTGCACAACCAGTACTTGCCAGAAATTCCTGCAGCTCCTTCAGTGTTGCTGTAGGTCTCTTGGCAGCCTCCCTGACCAGTTTTCATCTGTCTTTTCATCAATTTTGGAGGGACATCCAGTTCTTTGCAATGTCACTGTTGTCCCATATTTTCTCCACTTTTTGATGACTGTCTTCACTATGTTCCATGGTATATCCAATGCTGTGGAAATTTTTTTGTACCCTTCTCCTGACTGATACCTTTCAACAATGAGACCACTTTGATGCTTTGTAAGCTCTCTGTGAACCACGGGTTTTGCTGTAGCAGCAACTGAGTAAATGTCAGGAAAATCCTACTAGAACAGTTGAACTTTATTTGGGGTTATCAGAGTCTCTTTAATTGATGGCAGGTGTGTACCCAAGAAGACTGAATGCTGTAATTAAATCAAAAGGTGCTTCAACAAAGTATTAGTTTAAAGGTGTGCACACTTATGCAACCAGTTTATTGTATGTTTTTTATTTTTTATATTTTTTCCCGTTAACAGATTTGTATGTTTTTCAGTTGAATTGTACAGGGTATAGGTCACATTACAAATGGGAAAAGTTTTGAAATGATTTATTATGGTCTCATTTTTTTATATCACAAAAACCTGTCATTTTACCAGGGGTGTGTTTACTTTTTATATCCACTGTAGATTTTTATATTTAGCTATGGTACGCTCATGGCCAGCCTTACACACAGGAAAAATTAGGTGGCTGTTAGGGTGCTATTCAGGTAGGGTTGCTTCTCTTCATTTATTTTTTTATTTTAAAGTACAGCGATTAGGCTTTACTTAAATAAACACCAACAGTTCCCCTGTTCAAAGCTGCAGTGCACTTTACCCTTCTTAACTGTACAATTTTATTTGGATAGAAAACTCCAATTCTGAGTCTTTAAAAGCAAGCTTTTCATGTGTTTTTAGTCTGGGCAGACTGACTTTTTGTAAAGGTTTGATTTAATAATCTCTTTCAAGGTTTAATGTGTTCTGTATGACGGGGCCATGGGTGGCACTTAACCATACTTATTTCTAGTAGTTGGATCTCTAGCAAGAAAGGAATGCTGACTTGATGTACAACTGCATAAGCAGTAAGTTGTAATTACATGATGTATGGTGAAGATGTTTAATGTAAAGATATAGTCAAATAAGATACAACAGTTGTATTTGAATAAAGGGGTTTCTAAATATACCTCTCAACTGTCTAGATTTTTTTGTCTCATATTGTTGGTACGTTCCTAATAAAATATGTGGTTTTCTGAATTTTTGTGGCAAAATGGTAAGGACTGAATTCACTAAAAACTGATGGGCATTTGAGTTTCTGACTTCATATCCTTCAGAAAATGCATCATAACACAACACCATTTATTCTAGCAAATTTCTAAGTTTATAAGAGCAATATTTAGAATTTGCCCTATTTTGGGGGCTATGTCCCCCATTATCTTTGGCTTTGTCCAGATTTTTTTGTGATAAGTGGTTGAGAGGTATGTTTCTAAAAGAATGTGAAATCTTGCCTAAAGGTACTCTTATGTTAAACTGAGCCAGGGTCTCAGGAGAGAGAGACAGATGTTTAACTGAATTAGCACTTTTTTCTCATGCTAGATTAGCTGTTGGCAATGTTTTGAAATAATTCAGCACTGTTGGTTATCCTGAAGTAGGATATTATACTGTGGAGTGATAACCCCTTATAAAACAAAGTAAATGAGTACAGATATGGGAAAATTGACTGCATTTTTTATCTGAGGAGTTACCTGAGCTGAACTGACATATGGTATCATACACAGCTAGCAAAGGCAATGTCTCAGGGGGATTTTGGTGTCATAGTGCAAATTATATCAGAAGTAAAAGTCATGTACATTTTTGTGGAATTTTGAATTTTTTTCTCTGTAAATCAGTGTTGGCAGAACATTGATGTTTGATTAGCTGATGACGGTATGTGTATATTTTTGCATTCTGTAATTCTGTGTTTAGAACTTCAGCTTGGGAGTAGTATTCCACACTCCTACTGGAAGTGGGAAGAGTTATGTTATTCAGTACACAGATATTTTATACTAATTATCTGTGTGAAAAAGGGAGATACTGCCAGCACAACTATCTAGAATTTTCTAAATAATTATGTAATTTGTGAATATCAACACAAATCATATAAGATGCTTGTTTTAAAAAAAATGCATTAGAGCTGTATGTCATACACGATGGTTTGTACAAACATAAATGCTGAAGCGGTATTTTACAAAGGGCTGTTTGAAATGTATCCACAGTGTACCCTACTGGAATATAATAGAAATGTACATACTCTGTTGTAACTGTTTAAATGTATATATTTAACAGGAGAACCTGGAATACAGAAGGTTAACTTGCAAAACTTCAGAAAAATAGCTGAAACTAAATTACTTTACGGTTGGGCCATAAAAAAAAAGATGTTATCTTTCAGTTTCAGTACAGCAACAGAGACAATTTCTGTACTGAGCAGTTTTCTGTATTGTCTTGGAAGTGTTTTATTATTTTATTACTTCCAAGATCTGAGGTAAACCCTTCTATATTTTCACAGGTAAATGTTAAATACTGCTAGCTTTCAGCAGTAGGGGTTTTATCTGGGATAGAGTAAGATGACAAGTAAAGATGTCATTCTGCAAGCTATCCTAGCAGTAATATTTGAGATATCAATTTAAGAACTCTCTGAGAGAGAAACTGCATTCTGTATTCAGTCTTTGACCTGACAACATCAAGATCCACTCACCACACATCTGTCTTGCTGCTCTAATTAAGTGTACTAGGGTACAGTAATTCTCTTAGATATAGTCAGGAATATAGCAAAGCTTAGTTTAGATATTTTTCTTTATTTATTTGACCGTGTCCTGCAATGTTGTTTCAAATATTTCCTGTGATTTTGAACTCTTATGTCATTGTAATTATGCACAAAGAAGTTATGTCTTACCATAATGTTCCATCTGTGTTGTAGATCTTTGTTCATTCATTACAAATAGGACCTTGGTTCCATCCTCAGAACCGATACAGCCATTTCCAAACTCGCGTCAACCAAAAACTCTCAGCTAAGACCTACACATAATGCCCCTCTCCTAGTTACTTCAGATTAAGTTTGCCTGCCCTTAGATAATAGATGTAGTAATTGAAAAAATAGTAGGAGGCTCTGTCTGACCAAATACCCTAAGCAGGAGTTCCTAAAGTCCACGAGGAGTCCAGGCAGGGGGAAGGAGGGTGGGAAGTAATGAATGAACAAAGATCTACAACACAGATGGAAAGTTATGGCCTGATGTTGTAAATCTTTGTTCATTTATTACAACTAGGACCGAGTCCCCAGCTACTTGAGTCCTGGGTGGCCTTAAGGAAGGATATTCCTGAGCACCATAGAACCAAAAGATGCTGGTCCCCTGGAGGCCAAATCCAATTTGTAATGAGATATAAAAATATGAGGTCTTGCCCAAGTGGCTGCTGTGCAGATATCATCCATAGAGGCTCTGGAATGAAATGCTATGGAAGTAGCCACAGATCTGGTAGAATGAGCCTTTATTCTGGAAGGTAAGGATAGCTTATTCTGTTGCTAGATAAAGGTAATGACGTTTCTAAGCCAGGAGGATAAAGTCACTTTGGAAACAGGTTTACCCAATCTGGGTCCTGCAAAGGCCACAAACAACTGATCTGTTTTCCTGAAAGATTTAGTCCTGTCCAAATAACAACAAAGCTGCCGATGCACATCAAGGGTGTGCAAAAGGTACTCCCCTCTGTTAAAATGCTGAGGGAAGAAAATCGGCAGGTCAATAGATTGGTTAATGGAAAAGCCAGAAATGACCTTGGGCAAGAAAGATGGGTCAGTACGAAGGGACACCCTATCCATGTGGAAGATCAAGTAAGGACTTTTGACACTCAAATCTTGCAGCTCAAATACTCTTCCCGTTGAGGTAAGTGCTACAAGAAGTAAGGTTTTCCATGACAAAAATTGCAAATCACATGAATCAAAAGGTTCGAAAAGAGAACATGTGAGAGACTAAAGTACCAAAGTCAAGTCCCAGGGTTCTAAGGGAGGCTTGACCGGAGGTTTAACATGTAATACTCCTTTCAAGAAGGCCTTGCATAGGTGGTGTGACATAACTGAAGAATTATCAAGATCATTATGAAAATTGGCAATAGCTGCTAAACAGTGATCGTCGAAGCTGAGGCTCCTGCATGCAAAACAGTAGTCAGGTATTGTAGGATCTTTTGAATAGGCATAGAGAAAGGGTCTATGTTCTGATCTTTGGCCCCAAAAGAGAACCTAGCCCATTTACTAAAATAAACTTTCCTAGTGGAAGGTTTGTGTGAAGTCAGAAGAATTTCACGAACAGGAGATGGGATGTCAGACAGCCTGGCAATCATTGGAAGTGAAGGAACCAAACTGTGAGCTTGAGACTGTGCAGTTTAGGATGAATCAGTCCCTGAGGATGAGATAACAGGTCTTGGGGATGATCCAGGACCCACGGACTGTGAATCAGATGAGGCCATAGGGAAGACCTGGTGACCAATCATGTGTTAGAGTGTCCCTCGGTGGTTTCCCCAGAGGAGGGATCACGGCAAAGTAGCTTCTGCATTTGTAGTTTAGGGGGAGAAGCAAACAAGTCGCAGCAAGGCTTGCCCCAGCGTTGGAAGATCCAATACGCTGTTACAGGGTTTTGGGACCACTTGTGAGGCATCAAGATGTTCCTGCTCAAATTGTCCGCAATAAGGTTGAAACTCCCGGGAATGTGTGTTGCTATAAGTAAGCAGTTGGAAGCTATCGCCCAGTGCCAAATCCTCATGACTTCCCGACACAGGGGGTAAGACCTGGGTTCCACGTTGCCTGTTGATATACCAGATGACTGACATGTTGTCTGACCAAATTGCAATGGTCCCAGAGGGTAGGGATGCATGGAACCCTTGGAACGTTTGCAATGCTAGAAATCTGCCCTCAGTTCCAGGACATTTATGTGCAAATTGGCCTCCATGGGGGACCAGGTGCTTTGGACAGTCTTTCCCTGGAAATGCCCCCGCCCCACCCTAACAGGGAAGCATCTGTGGTCACTGTGGCTGTGGGCTGGGGAAGACAGAATGGCCGACACCAAAGATTCGTTTGTGGGTTCAACCACCATAAAATTTCTTCCTTGCAATGGTTTGAAAGACATAACATGTGGTCAAGTGGGTAAATTAGCAATGACCATTGTGCAGAAAGGAGCCACTGTAGGATTCTCATGTGCAGTCTCACCAGTGGTACCAACATAATGGCAGCCGCCATGGAGCCCAAGAGTTGCAGTACAAGACGTGCTGGTACATAGGTCTGAGAAGAAGGTCTTGGATTTGGTGTGTTATGTTCGAAAACCTGTGACGGGTGAGAGAAGCTTGACAGGATGTTGTGTCAAAGACCACTCCAATGAATTCTAGCGTCTTTGTTGGAGACATTGAGATTTGTCCTTCTTGACTGTAATCCCCAAGCGGACAGTGAGACCTTGAGTGTAAGTAGATTCCTGGTCAGAGCAGTAAGGAGCCAATCGTCTAGATAGGGAAACACCTGAAATCCTTGTAGTCGAAGATGAGCTACTACAACTGCCATACATTTGGTGAACACTCGAGGGGCTGTTGAGAGACCGAATGGCAGTGCCCTAAACTGGTAGTGATTGGCCGGGAGCGGAGATCCATCTTTATGTGGTAGTACGCGTCCTGGAAGGTCTATAGAGAACATCCAGTTATCCCTCCCTAGGAAGGGAAGAATGTACTGTATTGTGACCATCCAGAAATTTTGAAGTTTGATAAATTTGTTCAATAGGCTAAGATCCAGGATTGGTCTCCAGTCCCCTGTCTTTTTTGGCACTAAAAGGAACCTCGAATAAAACCTGGATCCTGTCTGGTCTGATGGTACTGGTTGGATGACTCTCTTCCTTAGCAGCTTTTCTATTTCTAAGGCTGCCAATTCCCTCTGATTGGGTGGTACATCGGGGATGGGAGTTAAATTGAATGGTACTTGGTAGCCTCTGGATATTATTCTCTGCACATAAACATTGGTAGTAATAAGATGCCAGGCTGATAGATGCAGAGAAAAATGACACCCAACTGCTTCCAGAGGAAAGCAATCAGGCCGCAGCTCAGGAGTGCTGGTAGGGTCTGCCGGAGAAAGAATCTCTAGCGCCCTGGTTACGTGGACCCCCTCTACCCCAAAAGGTATGTCTTCCATATGAGTTGCCCCCTCTGCCCCAGGGGGATTGTTCACCATGAATGTCACGAAAAGGTCCTTGGGATTTCTTGAACCACATTTTTCCTCCCTTCTGATTCCTGGAGTAGGACCTCTGGGGGTTGGAAAGGTGTATGCCCACAGCAGACAAGGTCTTTCCATCATTCTCACTACGTGTAAGTTTGTCTCGTACTTTGGGTCCAAAAAGTGCAGATTCGTCGACAGGTGCATTGACAAAGGAAGATTTAAAGGGGTCTGCAAAGTCACACAACCGCATCCAAGCATTACGTCTCATGACAACGCCTGATGCGGCAGCTCGAGCTGCCCCCTCAATGGAGTGAGATATCAAACACATCGAGGAGTTCGAGATGGATTCAAGGGTAGCTAGCTGAGAGGTGACAGTATCATGCATCTCATCAGGCTGAGGCATAGGTCCGTTTCCCTAGTCTGTTCATGGCCCGGGACTCTCTGTTTGGAGGATGGACGGTGGAACTATCTTCTGCCAGTTCCCTCTTGGTGGCTGCCACCATGACCACAGAATCAACTGTCAACTGCTAGGGCCAGTGGGGCTGGTCTTCAGGTGTAGATGACATTTTTTGTATGGCCTCTGAGGAACAGGTTCTACGTTGTCCAGGGCCTTCCAGGCACACTGCACAATGATTTTAACAAGGTCACCTGCCGGTGGAGTCATCCAGGAAGCAGATGGCCGGGCATGGAAGGCCTGCAGGGACACAGAGTCCTCAGAAGAAGGGTTATAGGACTTCCAGTCTCCCCGCTGCTTGAGATTTCAAGGATGTCTCCGAATGAGATGTCGTCTGGGGAAGACTGCGCAGACCCTTCCCCCTCATCACAATCAGTGTCTTCGGTGATAGATTCCTCTGGTGAATTCAAGGTGCTTCCTCTTGCACCGTTTCTTCCAGGGTAGCTGCCCAGTGGGATCTTCTGAGGAGGACTCCGGAGAAGGGGTTCCCTTCAAAGAGGGTTATTGTGACTCCCGTGTCCCGAAATAGAGGGTTGGGAGAGGTGCATGCTAGGGGATGGTTCTGATACTGATGTCATTGATGCTGACTGCGAGTCCACTATCTGTACAGCAGGCTTACCTGGGGAGGGATGGAACTGGGAGGGACAACCTCGGAATCGAGGTCACACCTTGCCGTGAGGAGCCCACCTCTAGGTGAGGAGCTCTGAGAGAACTGGAAGCCGTCAGAGCCATGGACATAGACGGCGCCAGCGAGAAAATAGGTGCCGGGCTAGGTACCAAGGTACGGATGGTCCAAGCACTGCTTTGGGAGAACATCAGTTCTACTGGAGCCGATGCAGCAAGGGTGGACGATGCCGACAGGGAAAACACTGCTGTCGGAACCAAGACAGTATGCACCGGAGTGGAAGTATCTTGTTCTTGGCAGCTATTTGAGTTTTGGAGCCAATGGAGCCAAAGAAACTGTCAGCACTGTAGCTGGGGATGGTGCCAAAGCAGGTAGAGTCGTCGGAGCCAAGGACGGCACCAAAGTCAGTGGTGCCGAGGTCGGAACCGAAATAGGGTTGAATATCATGGATGGCACCAAGGGAGAAGACACATAGCCTGATGCCGAAGAGGTCTCTGCCGAGGGTGCCGGCGAAGCACGGAGATGACTCGGTTCCGTAACTGACAGAGATGCAGGAACCGAGTGACTCCATTTGTCCTTATGTTTTTTGGAGGGGGTGAGACCTCCAACCCAGATAGAGCCTCTGAAAAAGGTGTCTTGAGTAATCCATTTGTCCTTGTTTTTTGGTCTTTGGAGGGGGTGAGACCTCCAACCCAGACAGAGCTTCTGAAAAAGGTGTCTTGAGTAATCAATTTTTCCTTATGTTTTTTGGTCTTTGGAGGGGGTGAGACCTCCGACCCAAATAGAGCCTCTGAAAAAGGTGTTGAGTAATCCTTTTAAGATAAGTTTACTTTTACGTTCTGCTAGTGTACAATTACTAAAACTAGCACAAATGTCAGTCAGCTTTAATATGATCCACGCCCAAACAGTAGACACAATGAACATGTGTATCTGAGTTAGGCATCTTACGTCCATACTTGTCACACTGTTTAAATCCCAACTTAGCTTTGTCTGACATAATAAGGCAACAAGGCTATCCTATAGAAAAATTAAGGGAGAAAATACCAATGATGTTATTTAAAAAAAAAATATATATATATCACTAGTAAAAAGGAAAGGCCTGTCAAAGACAGGAGAGAGGGACACTACCAATAAAGGTAAAAAATTTAATTACCAAGGAAAAGGGTAGGAAATAGGCTTAGGTTATAGGCGACAGTGAGAAAAGGCTAACGACTAAAAATTAAATCATTTTGAAGAGAAACTGTCTTAAAATTAATTTTCTACTTAGCTTTGAGAGAGATGGCTAGCACGTCTGACTAGGAATGCGGCAAATGAGATCTGAAGTAACTAGGAGAGGGGCATTATGGGTAGGTCTTAGCTGAGAGTTTTTGGCTGGAGCGAGCTTGGAAACAGCCATATTGGTTACGAGGACGGAACCGAGGTCCTATTTGTAATGAATGAACAAAGATTTACAACATCAGATTGAATATTTTCTTGTTATTTTATTATTAAATATATTTAAACTTTTCATTGTGGCTGATCTTTTTAGAAATATTTATGTTCTGAGAGTACTTGTATATTTATTTGGTGATACTGTGGGCCACTCCTAATAGCCTTGCATTGATAGTAACTTTACACAGTAAGACTGGACACCCTTTGTTGAGGGCCATAAAGCAGCTGATAAACAGCTGGCTGGTGCCAGTAATAACTACCTTATATTCTGGGCCGAAGGGGTCATAGTTAGTAAACCTGTGGCAAGCTTTTCCCAGGTGTGTGTGTGTGTGTGTGTGTGTGTGTGTAAAACAAATCTCCAAGAGTGTTTGTGTCAGCTACTTGGCAGGGACATGAAGCACTGGTTGGACAGAGAGGGTGATTGAGGTCTTGGCTTGACCACTCAGCTGAGATCTCAACTCTACAGCTGTGCCAGTGAGGATCTGGAGAAAGAGGAAGAAACCAGCCCCGGACTGACTGTGGTCTCTGTGTGCACTTAAGGGAAATTGCAATTTACTGTGTGTGTACTTGTCATCCTCCCAATGTATGTCCCCCACTGCTGATAGTGGTGAGAATTAAGGCTCCTTGATTACTGGGCCAGTGGTGGGGCATCACATTTCTTGGCTGGCAGTGGTGGGATCTCTACATATTGGGATTCAGTGGTGTGGATATTTAATTCCTGTAGCCTGTAAACAACGGTCACTGAAGAAAGTGTTTTTACAATCAGCCACAAAGTGAACATTTAGAGTTTCACATGACAATAGTTTTATTTATTTTTTGTTAGCTTAGTTAGTCAGGCAGAGCAGGCAAGGATGTCAGCAGAGGAGTATGGCAAGCTGACAACGAGTCAGTTGGCTGAGATGTGCCAAGACAAAGGACTGGTGCAGCCAACCTGTCTAAAGCAGAAATGATTGCAGTCTTAGTCACAGCTGCATCACAGACCAGTAACCAGACTGGCCTTGGGGATGTACAGCTCTCAGAAAATGGAAAGTTCAACCTTTCCACAGAGGACTTAAAACTCCATCTGGAGTTAAAGAGACTTGAACTGGAGGCCAAATGTTTGGAAATAGAATCGGCAGAGAGACTGCAGCATTTGCAGGTTGAAGCAGAATCAGCACAGCAACTGAGATGTCTGGAGGCTGAAGAAAATGAGTGGCAGAGGCAACATGAAAAGGAGATGCTGACTCTTCACCAGGGTCATGGAGGTAATGGGGAAGGGAGTAACTGAACCCCAGAAGCCACAAAGGTCAGTAAATGTCTTCCACAATTTACAGAGGGTGATAATTTTGATAGTTTCATTCATATGTTTGAAAGAGTATGTAAACAGTATAATGTGACCAAGGGCTCTGGGTATGGTTCCTGACCCTCTTACTCCATGGTAAAGCTGTAATTGTTATACTGACTGCTTAAATTACAATACTATTAAAAAGTGTTTGTTAGAGTGTTTTAAGTTCACACCTGAAGCCTATAGAAAAAGTTTCATGAGTATAGACACAAGGCAGATGAAAATGTTTGTGAATATATTGCTGTGTTAAGCAGTTATTTTCATAGATGGGTGAGTGGGTGTCAGGTCACCACTTCTGAAGGGCTGGCAGACCTTTTGGTGAGGGAACAAGCCCTTAGCACTTTGCCCAAGGACATGAGGATCTGGTTGGCAGGGAATGCAGGACTGCAGAGGAGTTGGGGAAAAAGGGAAACCTATACCTAACAAGCAGGGCATCACTAAATCACCCCTACAGAGTCTGCCAGTAGTAGGGGTAGCCACTAGTTCAGGTACATGGACAGGACCAAGGGTTGAATGTTTTAAATGCAACCAGTGGGGCCATACAGTATACAGATGTCCACGGAGGCAAGGTGGGGAACAAAAGGCAGGAGAGCCAGTAAGTGGGAATGACAGAATGTTAGCAGTAAGTTGTTTGCAGACAACAAGGATACCAAACCAACACAAGAGGTTATATATTACCTTAGTAGATAGGAAACAGGCCACTGCTGAGACAAACAGCCTCTAGCCTACCCATTGAGAAGCCTGCAATGGTTAGAGAGAAGCACTACTTGCTTGGGCAGTCTACTCCAGTCAGAGTTTTAGGAGGGACCTCATTCCAAATACCTTTGGCTAGTGTTCACCTTGACTGGGAGGGTGAAAAAGGAAGCAAGCAAGTAGGTGTGTTTGAGGTTATCCCTGCAGATGTCCTGATGGGGAATGATTTTGATAATGTAGTACCTTGTGTACATGCAGTTACACAGTCAGGCTTGGCGGCAAGCATGTGGGTCTTGTAGCCTGGGTGGGGGTACCTAGACAGACCACACACTTGAAGCCAGGACTGGTGTGGTGGTTACTTCAGAGAGGGAGATATCCTGTAGCAGTGAGACTGAAAATGAGCCACAGCTGCTTGTGAGTAATGATGTTCCCTTGTACAGAGTGACTGCAAGGGTAGAGGTGAGTAGTAGTACCCAGGCTGACAGTGTGGTACCGTTGTCAGAGAATACCAGACTTCCTGTGGAAGGGTAGCTGGGAAGGGTTACAAAGAGAGAATTGAGACAAGCTCAGCTCTCAGACCCTACATTACAAGGCTTGAGGGTGGTAGCCAGTCAGACACCTGATTGTCAAGAAAAGGGGAATCTGTATACTGGGACAAAGGGTTACTGTATAGAGAGTGGACCTCTGAGGGAGGGCTAGAGGGTGAAAGAATACAGCAGTTGGTAGTGTCCAGAGCCTACCATCTGGCACTTCCAGCCATAGCCCATGACATTCCCTTTGCAGGCCATATGGGCATAACGCACACAACGAGACTTATTATGAAGAACTTTTATTGGCCTGGGATTTCCAGGGATATAGCAGGGTTCCGCAGGACCTGTGAGCAGTGCCAAAAGGTAGGCAAGGCAGGAGAGAAGGTGAAAGCTCCTTTGATGCCTCTGCCTGTGATTGAGGAGGCATTTCAGAGGGTAGCTATAGATACTGTGGGGCTCTGAGTACCCCAAGTTAAACAGAGAAAAAGTATATCCTAGTGGTAGCAGATTATGCTATCAGATACCCTAAAGCCATGGCCTTATCCTTCACTGAGACCGAAAAGGTGGCAAATGCTTTGTTAGAGATTTTCAGCAGGGTAGGTCTCACAAAAGAAATACTGACTGACAGAGGTGCCAATTTCATGTGTGGAAGAGTTGTGGGGTGAAGCTCCTAAAGACCACCCCCTACTATCCCCAGACTAATGGTTTTGTTGAGAGGTTAAACTCTACACTAAAGACCAAGCTATGGGCATTTGCAGACCAGTTCAAGAGAGAGAGAGGGACAAATATTTACCCCATCTGTTGTTTGCTTACAGAGAGGTGCCCCAGAACTCCACAGGTTTTTCACCCTTTGAGTTGTTGTATGTGCATAGGTCGAGGGAACCTTTAGATTTGATTCAAGGTGAGTGTGAATCCCACAAGGAGTCTGTTGTGGCATATGTCCTAAATCTCAGGGAACTCGTGGGCTTGGCCCAAGAGAACCTGGCAGAAGTCCAACAGCAGAAAAAGGTCTGGCATGACAGGAATACTTGAGCTAAAGAGTACGCTGTGAGGCAGCAGGTTATGGTTCTCATTCCTGCCAGATACAACAAGCTGCAGGCAGACTAGGAGGAACCCTTCAAAGTGGTAAGGAAGGTCAGCGATGTTAACATGGTAGAACTGCTAGGCAGGGGAACAAACTGTGCCATGTGAACATGATGAAACCTTACTATGACAGGGAGGCTCTGGTACTAAGTATTTGCAGTGGATGGCAGGAGGAGTATGAGGGGGATCTGGTGACTGATCCCCTCAGTGAGGCTTGGACTGACACCTCAGTGGAGGGGTAGCAGTGTCCCAGTAGCTATCCCCTGCCCAGGTTTGAGAAATCCAAGCAGTGTTACAGGAATATGGGGGCATGTTTACTGGGAAACCAGGGTGCAACCACCTGGTGCAGCACCACGTGAATACAGGAACCCAAAGGCCTATTAAGCAGGCCCCTTATCGGGTGCCTGAGAGAGTCAAACAGACTCTGAGGAAGGAGATATAGGAAATGTTGGAACTAGGGGTAATCCAGGAGTCCATCATTCCCTGGGCCTCCCCAGTGGTGCTGGTACCAAAGAAGGATAGCAGCACCAGGTTATGTGTGGACTACAGGAAATTAAATAGCCATACAAAGTTAGATGCTTACCCCATGCCTAGGACAGATGAAGCCTTACAGCAGTGGTGCTGGTACCAAAGAAGGATAGCAGCACCAGGTTATGTGTGGACTACAGGAAATTAAATAGCCATACAAAGTCAGATGCTTACCCCATGCCTAGGACAGATGAAGCCTTAGAGCAGCTGGGTGGGGCTAAGTATCTTACCACTATTGATCTTATCAAGGGATACTGGCAGGTGCCCCTGACTCTCAACACTACAGAGAGGTCAGCCTTTGTCCCTCCTTTCAGCTTGTATGAGTTCACAAAGATGCTCTCTGGGATGAAAAATGCCCCAGTGACTTTCCAGAAGCAGCTAGATCATATCCTAGCAGGAGCAGGAGATTTCACCCTTGCTTACCTAGACGATATTGCCATCTACAGCCATTCCTGGCAAGAGCACCTTCGACATGTCAGGGAGGTGCTAGGCAGACTACAGAGGGCAGAGTTGACCATTAAGCCCAATAAGTGTCAAGTGGGTATAGCACAGGTCTCCTACCTGGGACATAAAGTGGAGAGTGGTAAGATCAGGCCAGAACCTGCCAAAGTGGACGCCATTCAGGCATGGCCTACCCCTGTTACCAAAAAGCAGGTGAGGGCATTCTTAGGGACACCAGTGTACTACAGAAAATTTGCCCCCAGTTAGAGTACCACAGCTGCTCCCCTCACAGACCCGACAAGGAAAACAGGCCAGATAAGGTAGTGTGGACCCCAGCATGTGAGCAGGCATTAGGAAACTTTGGGAAGACCCCCTGTGTTAGCCAGTCCAGATTACAGCAAAGAATTTGTTGTGCAGGTGGATGCTTCAAACCATGGCATGGGGGGAGTACTCAGCCAGGTTTCCTCAGAGGGAGAAGAGCACCCAGTGGTATATTTCAGCCATAGGCTCCAACCCAGGAGGGAATGCTATGGAGCTGTAGAAAAGGAATGTCTAGCCATAGTGTGGACACTACAGAAAATTCAGCCTTATCTGTAAGGAAGGAAATTCGCTGTAGTTACAGACCACAATCCTTTAACATGGCTAAATTGACTCAGGCAGCAAAATTTTAAGTTACGAAGCTGGAGCCTAGGGTTGCAGGCACATGATATGACAGTGCAGCACCACAATGTGCTTAGCAATGCCAAGGCAGATGGGCTCTCACGACAGGGAATGGCATAATGTATTCCCAAATAGGTTCATCCCTCTCAAGCTACGTTTCTCAAGAGTCACTTGAAAAACTAGCTTGAGTCTTCGAGGGGGGAAGAAGTGTGACAAAGGGAGATACTGCCAGCAAAGCTATCTGGAATTTTGTAAATAATTATATGTCATTTGTGAATATCAACATGATTCATATAAGATGTTTGTATTAGAAATATATAAGAGCTGTATGTCATATAAGATGGTTTGTACAGACATGTGGTTGAACAGGTATTTTACAAAGTGCTGTTTGAAAAGTATCCACAGTGTACCCTACAGGAATAGAAGAGAAATGTACATACACTAATGTAACTATTTAAATGTATATATTTTAACAAGGGAAACTGGAATACAGAATGTTAACTTGCAAAACTTCAGAAAAATAGCTGCAATTAAATTACTTTATGACTGGGCCATAAAGATGATGCTATACTTCAGTTTCAGTGCAGCAAAAGACTCAAGGTCTGTGCTGAGACATTTTCTATATTGTCTTGGGAGTGTTTTATGACTTCCAGGATCTGCAAAGATCTGAGGAAAAGCCCTAGTGTATTTATTTTCACAGGTATATGCTAAATACTGCTAGCTTTCATCAGTTGGGGGGGGGGGGTTACCTGGGATAGAGTCAGACAAAAAGAAATGATGTAATTCTGCAAGCTATCCCAGCAGTAATATTCAAGATATTAATTTAAGAACTTTCTTGAGAGCGAGACTGCATTCTGTGTTCTGTCTTTGACCTGACAACATCAAGATCCACTCACCACAGATCTGCCTTGCTGCTCTAATTAAGCAAATGTAGTAGGGTATAGCAATTCTCTTAGATATAGTCAGGAATATAGCAAAGCTTAGCTTAGATATTTTTCTTTATTTATTTGAGAGTGTCCTGCAATGTTGTTTTGGGATTTTGAACTCTGATGTCACTAATTATGTACTATTTTCTTGTTCTTTTATTATTTTTATCAATTATATTTAAACCTTTCATTGTGGCTGATCTGTCTAGAAATATTTAAGTTCTGAGAGTACTTGCATATTTATTTGGTGATACTGTGGGCTACTCCTAATAACCTTGCTCTTGGTCAAACTACCATTTATATTGATAGAAACATTACACAGTAAGATTGGACAGCCTTTGTTAAGGGTCTTAAAGTGGCTGATAAACAGGTGGCTGGTGGCAGTAATAATTACCTTACAGTCTTGGCAGAAGGGGCATAGTTAGTAAACCTATGCCAGCCTTTCCCAGGCGTGTGTGTGTGTGTGTGTAAAACAAATCTCCAAGAGTGTGTGTGTCCGCTACTTAGGCAGGGACATGAAGCACTGGTTGGACAGAGTGTTGGCAGTCTTGGCTTGGCCACTCAGCTGAGATCTTCTATAGCTATGCCAGTGGGGAGTCTTAAGGGGATATGGAGAAAGAGGAAGAAACCAGCCCTGGACTGACTATGGTCTCTGTGATACTGCACTTTACTGTGTGTGTACTTGTCATCCTCCCAATGTATGCCTCCCACTGGTGCTAGAGGTGAGGACTGAGGCTCTTTGATTACTGGGCCAGTGGTGGGGCGTCACAATTTGTCCAGTTTATTGGCAAGATGTACTTACTTTTCATGACCTTTTGTATAAATTTTCAATGTCTGCTGGTTCAGCAGTATGGACCCAATCAATTCGTAGAGCTTTCTTCGCTTTACCTGGTATGGTAAGGAGTAGAAAACCTGTGAACTGCCTAGATTAAAAAGGAAGGGGATATTCATAAATGAGAGCAGCAGTCGGGAAGAGCGTTAATTTTTGTTTTTTAATATCCTTGCAGGCAACCAGGTATGAGCAGTGGACAAGGTGGATTTGCATGACAAACCAAGTACCTGTAAACTGTTCCTAAATTTGGTGAATGTCCCTGAATGTGTTCTGGGTTTGTCCCTCATAAAAGTTGTGGCTTTCTGGTAAATCATTAAAGGTGGTATCAGACATTTGAGTTTCGTACTTTATATTCTTTACAAAATGCATATTATACAAAGTTATTCTGTGAACTGCATATTATACAAGAGCAACATTTAACATTTGTCCTTGGCTTTGGGTCCCCCCCCACATTAAATTTGGTTTTGTTCCTGATTCTTATATTAAGAAGAATGAGCAAATGTATTTATTTATTTTACTGTATTGTACAACAGCTGGATATCTGAAATGTACAAGGATAAATGTAACTGCTGGGCTGTCTGTTGACACTGGTGGTGTTTGCTCACTATTCTAGCTTTGTGTTATTAATGTAATTTGTACAAAGTAACCCACACTGTGGAAAGTATCACATATAATTCCCCTCCACAAAGGCGGACCCTCCACAGAACTAACCAATTACCGCCCCATAGCTATTCTCTCTCCACTCTCCAAAATACTAGAGAGATGCATACACTCTCAGGTCTCAAACTACCTCCTTACTAACAACCTCCTTTCCAATACTCAGCATGGTTTCCGACCAAACCACAGCACCACCACTGTCTTACTCTCCTTTACTGACACTATCCTTCAGCATAAAAACAATGGCTATCTCTCCTCTGCTACTTTCCTAGACCTATCTAAAGCATATGACATGGTCCCACACAAACAACTTATCTCTGTCCTCAATAACCTATCCTTCTCTCAATCAGTCACCAACTGGTTTCAGAGTTACCTGTCTGACCGCCAACAATCCATTGTATGGCAGAATGACATATCTCCCCAACTACCTGTCTCCATAGGGGTTCCCCAAGGATCAATCCTTGGACCCCTACTCTTCTCTGTTTTCACCAATAATCTAGCCTCTGCCACCAAACATGGCACACTCATACAATACGCAGATGACTCGACCATCATCTGCTCAGCCCAGTCCCTACCCAAACTGCAAAAAGTCACACAGGAAGCGTTTTCCTCTGTTGAAACTTGGTTATCCGATGCCCAATTAATACTCAACCCAAACAAAACTAAACTACTCATCTTCCAACCCACCAAACATACTCAAAACAACTCTCACTTTAACATCACAGCAAAAGACAACACCACTATATACCCAACTGAACACACCAAATTGCTAGGAGTGGAAATAGACAATAACTAAAATTTGACATTCACATATCCATGACCATAAAAAAGTCCACAAAAAACTAGCAGCGTTATACAGAAATAAGCAACTTCTCACCAAAGCAGCAAAGATTTCAATAGCAAATTCCCACCTTATCTCCACCCTACTTTATGCCTCTCCAATATATACCAACCTAAGGCAATGCGATCTAAACAAGCTAGAGACCTGCTACAACAAAATCGCCAAATTCGCCACAGGGGCATCCTACCGTACTCACCACTGTCTCTCACTTGCTGAACTGGGCTGGCTTGAACTCCCTCACCTCCTTCAATGGTATCAACTCTCACTCACTCACAAACTAGTAAACCATCCACTAAATGTCCCATCCCTCCAGAATCTACTCCAACCCTATTGCACCACCAGACCACTAAGATCCAGCAACAAAAATCACTTGCAGATCACTAAAGCCAATAACTCTGCTGGTGAAGCACTATTCTCTTGCACCATAGCTAAATTATGGAACTCCCTCCCACTCACAATTACCTCCATACCATCATGCACCCACTTCAAAACTTTACTAAAAGTGCACCTAAAAACATGCTGGCTATGCCGTTGCAACTCCCACTCTAATATCACTCACCCCATCCAACCACTACCTTTCTTTCCACTCCACTAACTACCTTGATTATAGCAAGCTCAGATGCTCATAAGCTTAGTACTTATTGTACAGCAGGAACTTCTTATTGTAACATTTGTTAATGTCTGTTATGTACTTCACAGATAAAGATTCTAGTTGTCTACTGATGTACTATGTTCTTCATCTGTAAATATGTTGTAAGTAATTGCTATGTTAAATTGTTAATCGCTATGTAATCCAATGTAACTACTGTCTGTTTATTTTAACTGTGGAGCTTTTCTCCCCGGGCCTCCGCTGAAAATGGACCTACGTCCAGTCGGACACTCCCGGTCAACAAATATAAATAAATAAATAAATAAATAAACCTGGAATTATGTAATACATGCCTATGGATTGTGCTATAGAAAGTTGAAACAAATTACATGGCCATCATTTTTTTATCAGAATGAGATATCTGAAGTGTACACAGTAGTGGCTGTAACTGATGGGGGGTGGGATGGAGCTGTGTGAATGAAACCAACTAACCATCATTATCTGCTCACTTTAAGCAGTTATGCAAGCCTAGTGTGCATTTATGCAATGCAAGATGGAACACTTTGCTATTGTGACCATTATTATTATTATTATTTTCCTACAATGAGACAAGTAATGTGCAGTCAGTAAAGCGTCTGTATTTAATGGGAATGGAGGCAATCTCTGTAAAGAAATAACTTAACCCTGCTGTTGTTTGGTCAGTGCTGAACAACAGTCCCTTATCTTTTGTGACACCTTCATGCCCTCCCTGTCTCTGAGTGGGTTTACCCATGCAATCTGGTTTCCTCCAGCACCCCAAAGACATGACATAGGTGAACTGGCATTCCTTCAGTGTAGGTAAGTGGGAAGTGTGTGTGTGTGTGTGTGTGTGTGTGTGTGTGTGTGTGTTAGTGAGAGAGAGAGAGAAAGACAGAGTGTGTGTGTGTGTGTGTACACATGCATCTCCTGACACACTTGTCAAGAGTAGCATCAGTGTGTATCCATGTGTGTAAATCAGTGCATTTTGTTATAGACCCAGCTTGGTAAGGTCAGTGGGAACAATTAGTGTAGTTTGTCAAGGGTAGTTTGTGTGTGAAGACTAATATTAATGATTTGTATCTACAGACAAAGTATTTGCTAGACAAATACAAAACTCTTCTGGGTAGCAGTTAAAAAAAGAAAAGAAAAAAACAGCACAATAAGCAAGTCATTATCTTTCAAACAACAGATAAAATACATCACAGAACAACCAGATCCCTCAGAAGTTCTGGGGACCCGATAGCCCCCCACACCCCAGGCTGTATAAGTGGATTTTGATTTTGATACTGGCTTAGTAATAGCCTCTGCTTGAACCTCACCTGGTCTAAAAACAGCCCTGCACAGAGGTGTGCACAGCATGTTGCTGTGTCATTATTTGTTTAACATTTCTCACAACTTTTAAAGGTGTGCATGAAACGTTACTATAGCTGATACTGGGGCTGGAAGCAGTGGTGTGGTCATTATTTCTTTAACTTTCTTCACACACCTCAGAGGTTTTTCACAAAGTCATAGCATAGTTTCCACACCTAACACACATCTGTTTTCCTCAAATGAAACTGTATGATCCCTGCCTGAAAGCTTAATGAATTTGTTAACTATGCATGATACTGAATGCATTTATGAGTAACTATTCTACATAATATTATCTTTAATATTAACTATCAGTTGTATCTAAATTTTATAATGCATCTTGGAGCTTTTCTTTCCGGGCCTCCACTGAAAATGGATCAAATCGGCCCAGTGGACTTCCCCGGTAATCAAACTGCAAATAAATTAATAAATAAAATAAATGTCTAGGAGCAATAACTTGGAATAGTTTATGTGTTTTTTATTTTTCCACTTTCTTCACAAATATCAGTCGCACTTACACTTGGCTAAGTTTTGGGGGTAATGGAAAGAAAGCATGATGTTTATATACATTTGACAGCAGCAGGTCAAAATATACTCCTGTGTGTTCTATTTGATCTTTCAGTTTCATCCGAGTTTTAACATAAGAGTGGTAAACATGAGATGGCAGTCTTTTGGGTGTTATAGGTGAAAAGGCATGTTGTACCTATGTTTGACATATGTACCTATGTTTGACAGCAGCTACTTGAAACACAACTATGGAACTTTGTGTCTTGGCTTTAATCCTAAACTGGGATGCACATAAATTGATTTAGGCAGGCTGGCATTATTCTAATGTATAATTTATGCATCCTCACAAACACTTGTCTTCTTGGTTTATTGTGAACTGACATTTTGTCAGACAACAAATTTCTTACATGAAAAAAACAAAATAACTCTGAATTTCTTGTGTTACTTATGTTTTTGTTCAGGATTGAAAGAAAACTCTAAAATGCACCTCATAGCATCTATAACCCCATGGCTTATGGGGGCTGTGACCCCATACTTAATTCAGTTATCTATTTTGTGCTTATTACAGAACAACCATGATTAATTAGGATGTCTTGAAAGGCTACAAGAAAAAGTAAAATTTAAGAGTAAGATTGAATTTGTGTCATTAATCATGATCTTTGCTCAGGCCATCACTAGATTAAATGGTTGTAAACCCCCCCTTCTAAAATGCACATCAGAGTATCTAGAGTCTCCACTGCTTTGGTGTGTGTGTGTGGGGGGGGGGGGGGTAGAAGTACTCAGACTCTTGGATTAATTCAGTTACCACCTCCACAGTTAGTAGACAACAGTCTTGGCCAGTTAGGGTGTGTTGAAAGAAATTAAGAAAAAGTTGGAGAGTAAACAAAATGTGGGGAAAAGGTAGAAAAAAGCAATCTGGATACTGTCAATAGACCAGGATGGGAGGAACAAGGTGGCACCTTGCGATGTCAGCCGAAGGAAGCAGTAGGTAATCGTGGGAGACACAAAGACCTTTCCTAGGGGTCTTTTTACAAAGGCTGGAGCTGGGAATCTCCAAACCTAGAAAGCTTAACAATGAGTTATGAATGCAATTATTTACTATGCACCTGGTTTATTTATTTTAATTACTTGAGTTATTGTGGAATTTAAATATTTACTAATTCCTGTTAGCACTTCAATGTTATAGGCATTCAAAGACATTTATATTTTATGCGGTTTTAGCCTTCAGTATTTATAGAGCATATTAGTTTTACCTGTGGTTAGGACCTCAAAGTTTTTTTTTTTTAATAAATTCATCTGTATTTTGGTCTTTCTCTTCTTTACTGGCTACATTTTCTGCTTTCGGTATTTGAATAATTAATTGTAAGAATGGATTTGCTAGTGGCCCTATAAATATGGTGTTTAATCCGACTTTCCCCTTTAAGGCATCTTGATTTTTTCCTTTGTAGTTAATAAAATTATTATTTGAATGTAACCAGATTTTTGAGTACACAATACATTTTAATTGTTGTCTACCATTGCTCCTGCATTTTTAATTCTGCTGTATTTTTTAATGATTTGAACAAGTATTTTATAATCATAATGGTACAGTTATTTGAAAGTGGAGGTCATTACTACTGTACCACATGTGTACTTTTTTCCTGCACCCCATAAGGTCTATCCCAATGGCTCGACTACTTACCTACACACAATCAGCCTATTTGGTTCAGGGTGGCAAAAGCCTTGCACTTCCAAGTGAGGTGACAGCACTCCAAGTGCATTCTTTCCTGCCCAAGAAGCCCAATCAGCCCATTCTTTTCTTTGGTGACAAGAACTGGCGGGTAGGAAGTGGCCAACTTACTGATCTTGGTGGGTAGCCTATCCCCCAATGAATTGCATCTTTTTATCAGCTCACCTAGCTCTGCTGCATGCTGCTGCCACCAAAGCAAGCCTCCGCATGCTAGAACCTGCAGTGCATGCTCTCTAGGCTCAAGCTCCATTGATGTAATAGCCAAAGCCCCTGCTAAGTTTCATCCAAGAGGTGAGCCAAAGCCAACTCCCTCCTCCACTGGTGGGTAAGCTGGCAACAGCTGCTCAATCCTATCCCTCCCTGGCAAGCTTTTACAGATGTAGGTCATCTGTGCCATAGGCAGAACTTTATAGCTCTGTGCCACAGAGCTCATCATTTTTTTGGAGACCATTGCAGTGGCACAGTGGATAGCATTGTCACTTCACAGCAAGAGGTTCCCTGGTTCTATTCTTGGCTGGAGTGCCTTCTGTGTGAAGTCTGCATGTCTTCCCTATGTTCACATGGGTTTCCTCTAGGTGCTCTGATTTCCTCCCACATTCCAAAGACATGCAGTAAGTGGATTGGACACTCTAAACTGCCCATAGGTATGAGTGTGCATGTGTGTGTGGTGTGGAAGAACTACCGTGGCAGGGCTAGCCACCCAGTGGTGTAAACCTTGGCTCTAGATGATTGTCATTGTTGAAGTGACACCCAGAACCCATGTGCAAAAATGGGGACAAGGGGTTGTGGATGGATGGATGGATCTTGGAGAAGCTCACTATCATTCACTGAAGTAATTATATTACCCAGTATGCAGTCTTTATCACATTGCTAGCCACAGCACATTTCACAATTTTATATCTAGGAATAATCAGAAAAAAAGACATGTCTCCAGCACAGCCAAGTAAGACACCAGTGGAGCCCCTGTTCAGATCTCCACCCATCTTGTCTTATGCTGTGTCACGTTTCTTAAACTGTGTTTTATCCACTGAACTATGCATGAATTCATATTTGGTGCTATTAATCTGTCACATTCCCTTATATGGGATAGTGCTGAATCCCTTGGCCAGGTCAAGCTATTGGTATAAACTGTCAGGTCTTCATCCAATATTGCTATTATCTCTTCAAAGAATTTCACAAGATTTGAAGGACAAGATCTCACCTTAACAAACCCACAATATTCCATATCTGTCTGAAGTAGCTCCCCTACGTCAGTCAGTAAAAACTCCACTAAAGACTCTCCCATGATTTTACACAGAACACTGGTCAAACTGCTGTGGTTAAAATTGTACATACCAAATGTGACACCCCCACACTATAAATTAGGGCTCCCTAATATAAGACTTGTAAGTGTGAGACCTGGAATTATGAAATACATACGTAAATATGCAAGAACAGTGAATGCTGATGGCTATACTTGTTTAAAATTGTTTTTGGCAGCGGGAAGTGTCCCCCCACCCCTCACACTTAAACATACTAACTCCAAGTTCACCATATCTTGGAGAAAAGAGAATATTCTAAGAAACATCATTCCTGGACTTGATGTATCTAATTCCATATTCACACTCAGTCTTGCAATTTCAGCATTCACACTAACGAGTCTCAGAATATCAAATGGTTACTGTAAATTAGTACCACATTAGCTTGTTGTCATAGGTCAAGGATGTCAACATGCTAAAATCTTATTCAAAATAACCAACAGGAGTTTAGTCAGGCTGTCGTTCATGGGAAGACTAGGGCAATGCTTCTGAACTGGATGCATCAAGAGGTTGTGCAGACAGTCAACCGTTTTTATTATTAACTGGGAAAAGTCACCAGCTGGTGAAATTATGGCAGGGGACAGTTTTCAATATTTCAGGACATTATAGTTGTTTTTACTTTAAGTACTTTCCATTGGGGAAAATGATAATCCATGTGGCACTAACAGGTTCACTTACACTGGGAAAATTAGGTACACCCTGCCAGTGAGAACGAAGAGAGTAGCAGGTGAAGATCCCTGCACTGAATGCATATGGAGGGCTTTCTATACTTTGGAAAACTAAATTTGTATTATGTAACTCTATGACTTTGGGAATGGACATTGTCTACTGTGTGTATTGTTGGCACTCTTTATACTGTGGGAACTGGGTATGCAGTATGTACCTTTATAAAGAGAAAATATCTTGGACAGTCAGTGCAGTAGGCTGATGAGGGACTTTGTTACTCAAATAGTACAACAAAGTTCACCTGTGTGGTCTATTGCTGGTGGTGGTGGTGGTGGTGGGGGGGTCCAGCTACAAGTACAGCTTGGGGAATTGTGCACAGTTAATATCCCTGTCTAAGTACATGTTTATTGGTCTGCTGGAGGGATAGAAAACCACAGATCCACTTTGGATAACTGTGAGACTTTCAATTTAGACCCTACACAGACTTGTAATGGTTTCTCTTTAACAGACTGTAATTCACTGTACGTGAATGAACTGCAATGAAACTGGTATGCAGACTGGCGTTTTCCACTATTTATGGCACTTCACATGAAAAAAAGCTTTTCATTTTATCAGTTCAGGATAGGAAATATTCAGCACCCTCTGTCTGCACAGCTAAACCCTGAATCTGAAATCACAGTTGGTGAAATGTATGTTCGAGGGAAAGTCCTTTGTCCAAGATTTTTCATCTGTCCTTGCAAAACACAGCATTCATTTGCACAAAACAATGCACATATAAATGACATTTGGGATAAAAACTCACAACTGAGTAAAACATATACTTGTTTATTATGGACTTCAAGTAAGACCTTGGTGTTTACTGTAATCACACTTACTGCAACAAGACATCAGCATCCCAGGAAAAAACCTTTAAAAATATATGTGATCTCTCCTTGAAAAACAGTTCTGTCCCATACACAGCAAAAATAAAAATGACATCCAATTAGATATAATTATACATAATGGAGTAGAATAAAAAAAAAGCACTTTCAGCACTAATTGAATTTAAACTTTTCCCCACTGATATGTGACTGGAGTTGGTATATATAGCTTTGAGGGATGACCCGCATACATACCTCTCAACCTCAGTGCAAGAAATCTGGACAAAGCCAGAAATAATGGGGGGACAAAGGCCCAAAAATAGGGACAGATTTTAAATATTGCTCCTACAAACTTAGAAAGTTGCTAGAATTACAGGTTTTGTGTCATTATGCATTTTTCGAAGGATATGAAATCTCAAATGTCTGCCATTACTTAGTATTACTTAGTGCCTTCAATACTCAGTGATTTGCTAGAGTACCACACATTTTATAAGGATCAGACCAAAAATCAAAAATATGAGGCAAAAATCTGGACATTCTGCGAAAGTCTCTTCAGTTTACAGGTATGCCCTATATATGTTATTTCTTTGGTTTACTATTAAACGGGCGATCAGCCTTTGTTCAATATACGTTATTCCAAAACACCCCATTCGATAGTATCGAAAGAATGAACATATAAATGTAGAAATGCACTACAGCATTTGATGGTGTGACTTTTTACATTTTAATGCAGATCACACTATAGTGGGGATCAGGAAATGTACCCTTTCCCTCACTGTAGTGCGATCTTGGAGTTTGTATATACGAGTAGCAGGGGGTGTGGGGAGCGCACCCCCCACATGGGGGGTGCTGGGGGGCTTGCCTCCCTGCAAAAACGTTCTTTACTGTGTGTTGCTCAGTACTAGCAGTTGCGGAGGTGTGGTGAATGTTCGAATTGTGTCGAATTTGAACATTCTCCACTTCCGCGTTTGACTTTTTTGTCGGTCACTGTTTTTGTTTTTGTTTCTACAGCTCATAGAAACAATAATTTGTATGAAGTGCGATCGCTGAAATGATAGTAAACCTATTTCTTTCTATATTTTATATTGCAGCAATATGCCCACAAGAAGAAAGATTTGTTTACAGAGTATGCAGTGGTAGCAAAAAGGAGACTTTTGTCTCTCAAACAACCAGTGTATGATATCATTTTGCAACTGAAAAAAAATTATAAGATCTACAAATGATACTGAAATTGTTACAATGACTTTGGGCCACTGATGGTCAAGATTTAATTTATGTATACAGTACAGTTTTATACACAACTTATCATAATTGTAGACATTCAAATATAGTTACTACTATAGTAATAACTTACAGTGATCTCTGATGCTTGCTGAGTCTGACATCCAGCATGATTTTAAGAGCTGAATGACCTTCTTCATGGAGAGGCTGAATTCACATTAATTCTCAAGTCTTTATGTACATGTTATAAAGGCAATATCTGTTCATGACATCTTTGCTTTTTTCTTGAACCCCTCCAAGCAGGGTAGAATCATGACTACATGGATTTATAGTGACTCGCTTAAGGAAATTTCAGAGTGACAATACTGTGAAACTGTGAGACTAAATCACTGAAAACCACTTTCAGCAAATCTGAAAATACATTTTTTTGCAAGCAGCAAAGTTCCCCTGCACATCACCCCTCCTTGTGAGGGTCATGCCCCAAACCTGCATATACCAATTCCAGTCACACAACAGTGGGGATAAAGTGTAAATTCAATTAGTGCTAAAAGTAGATGTCAGTGTAATTACTGTGCGGTGTCTTTGTATAATTTCAGGCTGCCATTAAAAAGAGAAAAAAAGTTATACACTCATCATAACATCTCATCTGTGTTGTCCATTTTTATTCTTCCTCAACAAATGGGTTTGGATCTGACTCAGATGTTTTTTCCAGATCATGGAACACAAACTCTCAAGCTCCTCCATTATCCATAATGCACTACTCCCATACCATACCTCAGATCTTGTTTGCTGACTTTTAAGCCTATATAATATTTAAAAAATAAAAAAGACGATGAGATAACAGTATCTGGAGCTCAAATAAAAGAACGCCGGTTCCTTTAGCACTTGGTAATCCTTCTAGAGGGATTGGAGGGAGGGGAGTTGAGAAAGAATAAAAATGGACAACATGAATGGAATTTTATGGTGAGTACATAACTTTTTTTTATGGTATGATGTCACTTTTATCTGATGATGTCATTTTCATTCAATCCTCAACAAATGGGACAGAGTCCACAGCTACCTAAACCCCGGGAGGACTCTAAAGAAGGATATTCCTGAGCACTGCTAAGCCAAAGGCCGCTCTTTCCCTAAAGACCAGATCTAATTTGTAAAGAGCAATAAAATTATTAAAATTAACCCAAGTTGCAGCTGCACAAATATCATCCAAGGAAGCTCTGAATAAAAATACAGAAGAAGTTACCAAAGACCTGGTGGAATAAGGCTTTAGAGGTTTTGGCAAAGACAAACCCAATGTTTTGCAAACAAAGGAAATACAATCAGTTAACCATTTGGATAAAGTCAGTTTAGTAACTGGTTTGCCCTATTTTAAATCCGAAAATGAGACAAATATTTGAATTTGATCTGATTTTCTGAAAAATTTTGTCCCATGTAGATAAAATCATAACTGCCTATGAACATCCAACAGGTGCAACATATATACTCTCCTTTGTTTGTGAAATTTGGAAAGAAAACTGGAAGGTTGACTGACACTGGATCTTGACACCACCTTAGGAAGAAAGGATGGATTGGATTGTAAGGATAACCTATCTTTATAAAAAATCAGATAAGAAGGCTTAGAAGACAGGGCTTGAAGTTCTGAGGTAATGGCTACTAAAAAGACAGTCTTCCAAGTTAAAAATTTTAGTTCCCACTTAGCTGATGATGCAAAGGGAGGTTGGGTCAAAGATTGTAAAACCAAATTCAAATCCCACGGGGGAATGAGATCTTTAAAATGGAGTCTAAGAAGAAAGGTTTCCCTTAAAAAGGCCTTACAATGTTTGGAAGAAGCTAAAGTTAAATTATGTAATCCAATGTGAAAATTAGAAATAGCAGGTAGCTGTACTTTAATAGTTGAAGAACTAGCACCTTTGTTAAAAATTGTAGCTAAAAACTCAAGAACCTTAGGTACTGGTGCTGAAAAGGGATCAGTGTCATTTTACTGCACCAAAACAACAAATCTTTTCCATTCACTTCCGTAAATGTTTCTACTGGAAGCTTTGTGGGAAGATAAAAGAATGTGGCAGGTGGGGGAGGAGAGCCTGGACTATCTACCTATCAATGGAAGTGGAGAAAGCAGACGGTCAACTTTAGGCCTAAAATGTGTGGGTGTATCACATCTGTCGGTTGAGACAGGAGGTTTGGAACTGGATCCAGAATGCATGGCGGGTGAAGCAGATGAGGCCAAAGAAAGGGAAATCAAATTTGACAAGGGGAATAAGGAGCAATTAGGATAATTGTGCTCTTCAATCGTGATGATTTCTGAAAGAATTTGGGGATTAGAAGTACTGGTGGAAAAGCTTAGAGGAGATCGGGGCCAATCGTGGAGAAGAGCATCTCTTGCTGATTGCCCCAGTGGGGGGATCAGGGCAAAGAACCTGCTGCACTTGTTGTTGAGGATTGATGCAAAGAGGTCACAGCAAAGTTGGCCCCATTGATGGAATATCTTTTCTACCACTTTCATATTGAGTGACTACACATGAGGCATTACAATGGACCTGGTTACCTTGTGTCTGCTATTACGTTGGATTTCCCCAAAATGTGCATTGCTATCAGAAACCAACTGGATGAGATCGCCCATTGCCAAACACACAAAGCTTCTCGACACAAGGGATAAGATTTGGATTTTCCTTGTTTGTTGATGTACCAGACCACTGACATTGTTCTTCTAAATTGTAATGGTCCCAGAGGGGAGAGTGTCTTGGAAGTCCTGCAATGCTAGGAGGACAGCTCTCATTTCTAGGACACTGATATGCAAATTTCCTTTTTGGGGGCCATGTGCCTTGGACCGTCTTTCCCAAGAAATGTCCCCTCACCTGATTTAGGAACCATCTGTGGTAACTATGGCCTTGGGCTGAAGGAGAATGAATGGGTGACCTTGCAGTAGCTGATCGGAGTAAATCCACCAAAGGAGATAATTTTTGCATGCCTGAGTTATCTTGATTTGGGTGGATAAAGGATGGTGAAGAACAGATCACTGAGTCACTAGGCTCCACTAAAGAATTCTCATATGATATCTTGCTAGTAGAATCAAAACTATCACAGCAGACATTGACCTCAATGCTTGAAGGCTCAATCGAGCCGAGACAGAAGAATTCTGAATGATCTTTTTGACCTGGAATGATAAAGGAAGGGAGGCTGTCAAGGATACCATGTTGAACAAAGCTCTGATGAAATCCAATATTTGAGTTAGTTCTAGTTGTGATTGATAGTAATTCGCAGGTGAAAGAATAACTGGAGTACATAATATCGTGATTTGATCAAATTATGCCTGGTCAGAGCAGTTATGAGCCAGTTGCCCAAGTAATGAAACACCCGGAATCCCTGCAGTCTCAAGTGAGCTGTCACTACTGCCATACATTTCGTGAACACCCTGGGGGCAGTGGTGAGACCAACGGGCAGAGCTCTGAATTGGTAATGACTGGCTCCAAGCCAGAAGCGTCGGTGTCTTCTGGATCATCTGTTTATTTTTATATGACAGCACGCATCCTGAAGATCTATTGAGCACATCCAGTTGTCCTTGTGCAGAAAAGGCAGAATGGACTGTGACCATTTGGAACTTTGTGTACTGAACTGACTTGTTCAGAATGCTGAAACCCAAAATTGGTCTCCAGTTCCCTGTTTTCTTTGGCACAAAAAAGAATCTTGAGTAAGTTCCGGATCGTTCTGGTCTGGGGGGACCTCTTGGATGACTCTTTTTTTCTAGCAGCTTTTTATTTCTAGTGCTGCTGCTTTCCTCTGACTGGGTGGAACACTGGGAATTTTGTTTACTGATAAGGAGTATTATATAACCTCTGGAAACAATCCTCTGCACCCATGAATCTTTTCTAATCTCTAGCCAGGCTCTCTGGTGCAGGGATAAATGATCTCTGACTGCACTCAGAGGTGGACAATTGGGCCTACTTTCAGAAGCACTGGTAGTATCTGTCACTGAAAGTATCTCTAGACCCTTGGTTTTGTGGAACTCCTCTGGTGTGTGGGCGTCTCCTTTTAGAGTTCCCCCTTCTGTCTCTGGGGGAACTATCTCCATGTGGATCCTGGAAGGGACCATGGGACTTTCTGAACCACACTTTTCTACCACCTCATTGACTGCTAGAAAAGGTCCTTTGAGGAGTTGAGAAATGCACGCCTACAGCAAACAGGGTTTTACCTTCCTGCTCACACCTGGACAATGTGTCTTTAACCTTGGAGTCAAATACACAACTTCCATCAAAGGAAGCATTGACAAAGGAAGACTTGAAGGGCTCTGCAAAATCATCCAGGCATGCCTCCTAATGGAAATGCCTGAATCTGCTGCCCCTGAGGTACATTCAGCTGCATGGAAGATAAGCCTTATGAAATAGATTGTAGGGTAGCCAACTGTGAGGTAATCAAGCTCTCCGACACAGAAGTAATGGTCCCACAGAGGGATTTGGTAAGTACTTTAATCAAATTCCTCTGGAGTCTACTGATATGTGCCAAATAATTCAGTTACCAAAGTGCAAAAGCCATTGAAGCATATACATGCTTCCTAAATCTGTCCAACACCCTAGACTTCCTGTTAGGGCAATGAACAGAGGAACTTTGTTCTGCAAGTTCCTTTTTTGTATCCGCTGCTATGAGCATGGCATCAACTGGTACTCCCTTGCTCCAAAATTCCCTGTCCTCAGGTGGTGCCAGGATCCCGTCTGGTCTCTTGGAGATCAGCTCAGTGGAATCAGGTTCCTTCCACACCCATCAATAGATAAAATCAATGAGCTGGTCGGTGGGCGGAGTCATCCAGGAGGTGGATAGGTCAGCTCAAAAGGCTTCCAGGAATACTGATTCCTCCTTGGGTAGGGTTGCCATTAGACCAGCCACCCCTTTGCTTGAGGATCTCTAGTATGTCTCCAATGAAGACATTATCAGATGATCTTGGGGACACTTCCCCCTCATGATAGACTCTTGAGGACAGTCTAACTGCCTCTTTTTGCACTTTCTCTTCCTAGGGACTTCTTCAGTGAAATATTCCAGAGAAGTATCAGAAGACATCAATATACCCTGATGGGTATCCTGGAGACTTTAGGCTGGCTGTCGCTGTGGTGCAGGAAGTTGAGGCTCAAGATGCAAAGAGAACTGGGTTTGGGAAGTAGAAGCCGGGGAGAGTGGATACGTCCTTTCTCTTGGAGCAGCTCTCTCCACTACTTCAAAAGCAGAATGCACTGTAGAAAAAGAGACTGACAGTTTCAAGAAGACATGCTTCTGGACTCTCAGCTCCTTCTGCCCAAAAGGCAAACCACTTGAGGCAGGGGTCAGAGCCAAGCTGTCCAGTGCCAAGGCTCTGAGAGGAAGAGATGGCAATGACCACTTCGGAGTTGACTGCAGCACCTCAGATCTGGTGCCAATGCTACTGCTCTGACACACTTGGAGCTGGTCCACTCAGAGACAGTACCAGCATAGAAGATATAATGATCTTTGGATCCAATACAGATGGATCTGGGATCCTCAGATCCAACTGCTCTGAAACCAAAGGTGAGACTGGAGAAAGAGACAGAATGGGTGGGGTAGTACTCATGAAAGTCTCCAAACCCAATGGGGTAGGAGCCAGGACAACCCCCATTTGAATATGCATTGAGAGGAATTTCCTCATCATCCTGTCCAAATCTGCTTTAGTCAGACTTCTGGTGGAATGAAAAGATGATGTTACTGATGAGGCCCTAGAATGATGACAGTTAGCAGACCTTTCCAGAAAGGGAGATGGGAGACGAGAGGACACCAGTTCCCGGTGTGGAGGAGATCTGATCCATGGTGACCTATCCCCCTATGCTTCTTCAGATTCCAGGAGGCAGATCCAAAGGTTTTGTTTTTGGATCTAAAGTAGTTGGACCGGAAGATTTCGTCTTTGCATCTGAAGAGGTTGGATCTGAAGGTTTTGAAATCTTAAGAGGAGGTTCTGAATCTGGAGTCAAGGAATTAGTAGGGTCCAGGGAACATGTTTTAGCCTCTTTTTCCATCATGTTTTTAGGGGCTTCAGCCCCAGATTCTGTATCAGAAGATTTTGGTGGGAGCAAACTCTCTCAAAATTAACTTATTTCTTCTATCAATAAGGGCCCTAGGGTTGAAGGCCTTGCAAATGTCACAGGCAGAATCCAAGTGGGCCAGGCCTAAACAATATACAAGCATGGCGTGTGCATCAGATAGAGGAATTTTATGGCCACAGGCCATACATTGTTTTAAACCTGAGGGTTTTTTGCCATATTTTTTCTAGAAGAATGAAGAAAAATGTTTTTTTTTTTTTTAATATGAGCAGAAAAAGATAAAGGAAAAGTATTACTAACAACAGTAATACAAGAATATACGTAAAAGGTATAAGAGAGAAAAAGAAAGGGAAATTACCAACTATGGTACCATAGAACTACACTAAAAAGAAGTGCAGAAAAAACAAGGGAGGATAAGTAGAGAATTTTACTATAAGAGGTAAATAGATAAGTAAAGACAATTCTATTTTTACTCTCAAAACCTACTACTGCTTGAGAGCTGACAGTGACCATGTCTGTACACGAAGGAAGCAAATGAGTTCTGAGATATGGTAGGGGACTAGTGCATTATGGGTAAGGGGGAAGCTCAAGAGTTTCAGTGTTCCACAAGCTGCAAAAAGCGGCAGAGTCAGATCCAAACTCATTTGTTGAGGAAGAAATGAAGATGACAACATCAGATTCAAGGTTTGCTAGTTAGGATTACCCCAGGAATGCAGTTTGTGACAAAGAATTCAAGCTCTCATTAGGGAACCTGACCAAGGACAGACGGGTAAGCAAGGTTATGTGTGTAAATCAGGGAAGGGGGGTACATGGGTACTCACCCCAGCCTCTTATGGTCTCATGGGAGAGAAAAAGGACTGAACAGCAATAACATTTCAATATCTACAGTTACGGCATGGTGTCCATACAACTGTGCTATGCTCTATATGGGACATTCTTCCAGTCATAATTTAAAGGAAAGCTTCCTACAGCTGCTCTAATCCACTACTTGGATGATGCCCAGAGGATGCCATTTAGGATAGCAGAGGCAAATCCACTCCTTGCCCTTGAGATCTCTTTCAGGCGATAGTGTTTGGAGTAATCGTGAAATTATAACCAGGTGGCTGCTTATAAAATGTCTTGGGCACTAACCTCTTTTAAGAAGGAAGTGATAGTTGCAGTACCCCTTGTAAAACAGACCTGACTTTTTCCTGTAGGACCCTGCCATTGTTCTTATAGCAAAATTTAATGCAGTGTGCTAGTCACTAAAACAGTTTGTTTTGTCACTGGCATTCCTTGCTTTTTATGCAAAGGAGGAAAAACACATGATCTGATTTTTCTAAAGGATTTAGTTTTATCTAAGTAGTACTGCAACTGTCTATGCACAGCAGGGAGTGCAGAATCCCTGGCCTCTATTATTCTGGGGACTAGGGAAGAAAATTGGGAGTGCAAACCATTGATTCAAGGTTATTTCTATAATGACTTTTGGCATAAAGGTAGGGTTAGTGCTCAGGGTTACCTTCTTTTTATGGAACTGCAATAAAGGCTTATGGCAAAAGAAGTTAAGTAGTTCAGTGTCTCTCCTAACAGAGGTGACAGATAGCAGGAGCACTGTTTCATAACTGAGAAATTTTACAGCTGCTGAAGCAGCAAGCTCAAATAGGTAAGGTCAGTTTTCCCAACACAAATCTCTGGTCCCAAGTTTAGGCCAATAGCTTCCTGTAAGGCTTCAGATGGAGGATGCCTTAAGGGACTGCTTCACTGGCGGTCTGGACACCAGTGAGAATGTACATGATGTAGAGGGATAAAGTCCTGACTATGGCCCATGCACCCGAGTCTGATTAGTGGCTTGGACTTGATGGAGCTGGTAGGAGGGATAAAGCCCTGACTAGGGCCCAGGCATATGACTTTGACTAGTGGCTCAGACATGATGGAGCTGACAGAAGGGATAAAGCCCTGATTACAGCTCGGGCACTTGAGTCTAATTAGTGGCTTGGACTTGATGGAGCTGGCAGGATGGATAAGGTCCTGGCTATGGCCCAGGCACCTGAGTTTGATTAGTGGCTCGGACTTGATGGAGCTGGCAGGAGGGATAAAGCCCTGACTATGGCCCAGGCACCTGATCTTGATTAGTGGCTCGGACTTGATGGAGCTGGCAGGAGGGATAAAGCCCTGACTATGGCCCAGGCACCTGAGTTTGATTTGTGGCTTGGACTTGATGGAGCTGGCATGATGGATAAAGCCCTGACTATGGTCCATGCACCTGAATTTGATTAGTGGCTTGGACTTGATGGAGATAGCAGGAAAGATAGGAGTGCCCATCCTGATTGAACAGTGCAGGTGCTGACATCACTCTAGTGGAATTCTGGAGGACAATGAAGCTCAGAGATAGGACAGCAAACTGATGGGCAGCAGGAGGAGTGATGGCACAGCTGCTCTATGGGGCTATGGGGCCAGAAGTAGCTACCTATAGCCCAGCCAGCCTTAATGTGACATGAGCATGCATGAGAGGGAGTTAGAACTAGGGAAGAATACCACCCCCCCCCCCCCAATGATAACAGCAACACTCCTGATGCTCAACTGTCCCCTCCAGGCCAAACAAAGTAAACAACCCATAAGTTGAGTCCTCATGCTCAGACCTTGAAGAACAAATAGGCTAAAAGAGCACTGTAGGAGACTGCTAGCAAAAAACAAATTACATGACAGATGTACCTTTACAGAGGCATAAGCTAAATCTGAACAGAACAGCGCAGACCAAAGCACCAGTAATACAGAACCACTAGAACTTCCAGTTGCTTTGACTGCTGGTCCCCTCTTTGGCACCAAAGGGAGAATCCTTTCCATTTAACAAGGTATGGTTTCTCTGTACCTGATCTTCAAGTTTCCCTCATGATTGTTAGCTTGTACTCCGAAAAAAAGGTGGCTACATGTTAATGGAGTTATATCTTCCAAAGTGCTAATCTGAGTATGGATGGAATGTACTAGAGACAAAGTACAGTTGTGTACACTTACCATAAATGTAGATGTTTGAGTGTATTCACTGTTGCAGTCATTACATTTGGGTAATCTGCTGGCAGGTTGCCCTCAGTCGACATGAATAACAAAGTCGTCAGGTCATCAGGGGTATCAAGCATGCAGCTGACGCCATTTTATTCAGTTTTTCTTGCCCCAGATGTCAGGTGCCCCCCCAAATGGGGAGCAAAAAAAAAAAAAATAAAATATATATATATATAAAAATAAACAGCAATATATAAAAATGCACTTTTAACAACATAAACTTTACGATCATCTAAAAGCAAATACACCACAAAGGCTTTAGAGTATAGTGAAGGAAAGAGAAGTTATAGAAAAGGGGGATGGCGGGTGGGTAACCCGGACTGTAACAGTGAATACACTCGAACATCTACATTTATTGTAAGTGTACACAACTGTACTATGTTCGTCGTGTTTCACTGTTGCAGTCATTACATTTGGGTAGAATCCCAAAGCTATGGATGGGCGGATGGAACTAAATAGCATTAGGAACAGCTATAAGGCCCTGCAGAACTGCAGTGGCAAAGCCTGCCCTGGATTTAGAGAAGAGGGGCAAATGATAATGCTTTGTGAAGGTATGAACAGAGCTCCAAGTAGCAGCTTCTAGAATGTCGTTGGTTGGAACTCCTTTGAGAAAGGCTGCTGAGGTAGAGGCAGCTCTGTTGGAATGTGACCTGATTCCCTTGGGTACAGGTTTACCATGATGCAAGTAGCAGAAATTAATGCAATGGCTTATCCACTTAGAAATAGTCTGCTTTGATATAGCCTTCCCCTCTGATCCTGAAGCAAATGCCACCAGTAGTTGTTCAGACTTTCTTAGAGATTTGGTCCTGTTTAAGTAGAATCTTAGTTGTCTGTGTACGTCCAATGAATGCAGAATCCACTCCCCCTTGTTCTGCAGATTTGGGAAAAAAGTTGTCAGGTGAATAGTTAGAGCCACACTGGATACCACCTTAGGCATACAGGATGGATTGGTCCTGAGGGACACCCTGTCCGGGTAAAATGTAATAAAAGGCTCCACAGCCATGAGAGCCTGTAGTTCTGAAACCCTTCTTGTTGGAGTGATTGCCAAAAGGAAAGCTGTTTTCCAAGATAAAAACTTTATACCTGCAGTAGCTGTGGGTTCAAAGATAGGTAGGGTGAGTTTTTCCAGCACAAAATTGAGGTCCCATGCAGGAGTTGGTGATCTTCTGGGAGGCCTTAAATTTTTGGCCCCTCTAAAATACTGTTTTAGCAAAGGACGAGAAAAGATGGGAGGCTCCGTGTTGTAATGAGCTGAGATGGCAGAAGCATGGATTTTTACTGAAGAGAAGGATAGGCCTTTGTCAAGCATCTCAGTCAAGTATTGTAAAATCTGAGGGATATTTGGTTTTGCTGTGTCCATTCCTTGTGCTTGGTTCCAAGCACAGACTCTTCCATTTATCAGCATAAGATTTTCTAGTACTAGGCCTTCTGGCTTCCAAAATGGCATCCATAACAGATTTACTGAGAGGTGTTGTTTGAATAATTACATGATCAGCCAAGCTGCAAGGTTCAGAGTTTGGAGCTGAGTGTGCAGAATTTGATTGTTCTGCTGAGACAGTAGATGAGGTATTTGAGGCAAGTTCTAAGGAAGGAGTTGAGACATATTCCTTAGAAATGGGTAACAGTGCTGGCGAGGCCAGTCCAGAGCAATTAGGATCATTTTTGGTTTTTCATGTCTGACCTTTAGTAAGACCTTGGAAAGAAGAGACAGAGGGGGCAAGGCGTAGACAGACAGGTTTTTCCAACTGAAGGATAGGGCATCCACTTTCCATGCTTGTCTGTGATAAGTCCTTGTGCAGAATTTGTCCAGTTGATAATTTTGGAGGGAGGCAAATAGATCTATGTCTGGGCTCCCCCATTTCTGTGTTACCATGCTGAAGACTTGTGGATCCAGTTTCCACTCATGTGGCTCCATAAGATTTCTGCTTAGGTCATCTGACAGAGCATTTTGTTTTCCTGGCAGGAATTGAGATTGAAGATGTACTTGGTAAGTCAAGGCTATGTTCCACAATGCCATGGCTAGTCTGCAAAGGGGGTAGGAATGTGTACCCCCCTGCTTGTTTATGTACCACATAACCGTGGTGTTGTCCGTCTTTATCAGTAGTTGTCCTGGATGAAGTAAGCCCTTGAAGGCTGTCGGGGCATTCTGAACAGCTAGCATCTCTTTCTGGTTGATATGCAGATGTATTTGTTTGGGGCACCATATGCCCTGAATGCATCTCCCCGCCAGGTGGGCCCCCCAAGCATAGTCTGATGCATCTGCAGTTAGGGTTTTGGTGGCGGGGGGTAGAGTGAATGCCAGTCCCTTGTTTTGGTGGCATGTCTCTGCCCACCAACGAAACTCCTGTTGTAATCAGGGAATGAGAGGAATCACTGTTTCCATACTGTGACAATGTTGACTCCATAAACTTTTTAGGTACTACTGAAGTTTCCTCATATGCAGTCTTGTATATGGAATTAGTAGAATGCAAGATGCCATTAACCCCAAAGCTTGCAGAATTTGTCTTGCAGATAACTGGGTTTTTGTTGCCATCTGTTTGAAATATATAGTCAGTTGCCTTTGTTTGTCTGGCGTAAGGTAAGCCATCTGGGCAGTTGTATTCAGGCTTGCACCCAGGAATGTAATTTTTTGAGAGGGTACCAGTTGTGATTTCTTTTCATTTATTGTGTACCCTAGGCATGCTAGAAGCCTTTTTACAAATGCCAGATGTTGAAGAAGAATGTCCTTGTTTTCTGCTTGAATGAGACAGTCGTCCAAGTAAGGATAAATTTGTATGCTTCTTTGTCTGCAAAATGCAATTACCGGTGCCAGGCACTTTGTAAAGACCCTGGGCGCAGTAGATAAGCCAAAGGGCAGTGCAGAGAACTGGTAATGCATAAAACCTGCCTTGAAGCGGAGGTATCTTCTGCACGGTTCCCTAATTGGGATATGCAGGTATGCCTCTTTTAAGTCTAGAGTCACTAACCAAGCGTTCTTGCCCAGCACAGGCAGTAGCTGTTTTAAAGTTAGCATTTTGAATTTTGGAATGTCCAGGAACGTGTTTAAAATCGATGAGTCCAGTATTGGACGCCAAGCATTGTCTTTTCTGGTTACCAGGAACAGCCTTGAATAAAAACCTTGTCCTTTTTCCTGTTCTGGTACTGGTTGAACAGCCCCCATATTCATGAGGGACGTAACTTGTTTCTGAGCCTCTGCCCATTGATTTTGTGGCAGATCTGGCCAACCGTTTGGAATTGGCAAAGTATGGAAATTAAATCTGTATCCCTGGGATACTATGTTTAATACCCACTTATCCTGGGTAATTAATTGCCACTTTTGAGCATGAAATGCTAATTTTCCCCCCAAGGGGGCTGCCAAAAGGTAAGTGCTTGGTGATGGTAGAGGGAAGCCATTGAGACTGCTTACTGTAGAGTTGTGCTTTGTTTCCTCCAGATTTGGAGGTGGAGGCACCCCATTGCTTTGACCTGCAAGAACCATGTGATTGGTATCTAGAGCCTTTTGAGTGTCTGGATTTGCCTTGAGAGGCTCTGTTGGACACAGCAAAGGACCAATTTTTAGTAGGCCAGTGCCTACTGAATCTGGGAGGCTGCACTTGTAAGAAATCTTTTACAGTTTGCATAGATTTAGCTTTGTCTTCCATTTTCTTTAAAACCTCTTCTGCCTTATTACCAGAGTATCATGCTGTAAAGGGGCATCCAACAGTTTAGCTTTAACATGAACAGGCAGATTTTGCTCCTTGAGCCAGGCATGCCTTCTAATCAGAGATCCAGTAACTGCGGCCCTGCAAAAGGCCTCCAAGGAATCAAAACCACATTGCAAAGTATGCTTTCCAACCTGTTCTGCTGCGTGCAATAATTCCTGTAATTCTTTATTTTCCACACAATCAGAAATCAACATAATTGTCCTGTTTCAATAGGCCCATAACATGCTGTTGATATTTAAGCATATGAAACTGTCAGTTTAAGGCCCTAATTGCCAAGGCTGCTGATGTATAAACCTTCTTTCCCCATCTATCCAGCGCCCTGGAGTCTCTATCAGATGGGGTAGGATTTTTGGCTGTAGAGGCCTTTACACCTTTGGGACCCTGTGAGATAGTTTCAGGATCAGCAGCAGGATTTTTGAATTCAAATTTGTGGGAGTCAGGAACCCTGTAATATCTGTCTGGCTTACTAGGAGCCGGAGGTAGGGAATCAGGAGCCATGCTTGATTCCAAAAACACATCATCAACAATGTCTAATACAGGTGGTATAGCCAAAGGCCTATGCTGAGGAAGAAGAAGGAAATCCCTACGCCTCTTTTTTGATTCAGAGAAATCCTGACTCTCCCAATGAAAATGTTCCCTTGAAGTATGCAAGGTTTCTCCAAAAGAATAATCCTCAGGAGGAGATGAAGATGGGATGGATTCTTCTGCATTTGAATCCTCATAGTGTGGTAGAGAAAATTCCTGATCAGAAGAGGAATCAGAAGAAACAGAAACCTGATCTGAAGATTCATAATCAGTGTCTTGCCTAGGCCTCTTAGCAGGGGGGGGTTGGGAACCCCTGATCAAGGTAATTAAGTCCTCAGCCATTTTGATCAACTGTTTTTTAGGCATTGGGGCCTGAGCATGTGGCTCATGCGTCGTTTTTTTAGACTTAGAAGTTGTTTTTGATTTTGTTTTTGAATCTGGCGTCGGTTTTACATAAAAATGTTGAGGCTTGAAAACACCCTCAGAAGCCGGTGCCTGCTCAGTGGCTCCGGACCCATCCAAGAGAGAGACATCCGTGGGTTCAATACTCTGACAATCTCGCGGCATACCGGACTCCGCATGGGTCTTGATAGAGGCCTGCGACTCAAAAGTAGTGGGAATCAGTGGCTGCGAAAGCGCCTCACTGAGTACTGGCGAACCGGCGACTGGCTTAGGAGAAGCTTCGTCGTCGGTTTTGGAAATCGACGGTCTGTCTCTGTCTTTTTCTTTGCGTTTTTTGTGAACTCCGGTAGTCGGATTGCTATCCGACATTTCAGGGTAATTAAATCTGGATCCAAAATATTTTGAAGCAAAAATATACCAACGCTTAATAGTGCGTTGGTTAAATCTAGCACAAAACCGACAGCAAGGCACATTATGATCTGGGCTTAGGCAAGAAATACAGTACAAATGAAAATCCTTATGAGGTATTTGCTTCCCACAAGTAATGCAATTATTAACTTTTACTGACATCAGTAAGGAGCAAGAAAAAGTTTCCCCAACGGAGTACTTAGCTTTAATTGAAGACTTTGGTTCTGAAACTCGAATGTGAAAATTTCAGGAGTCGGCCGACCGGCACTTGCTAACTGCTTCTGCTTCGGGCACCGCATGGCAAGAAAGACTGAATAAAATGGCGTTTGCTGCATGTTTTATACCCCTGATGACCTAACGTCATGGAAGAAGAGACAGCAACCGACGCAGGACCCAAGACTTTGTTATTCAGACCGACTGAGGGCAACCTGCCAGCAGATTACCCAAATGTAATGACTGCAACAGTGAAACACGAAGAACATCCTATGCTGTGTCATGAGGTTGACATGCTGAGGCTGCAGCTGAGCTTTCCCCCTTACCATCTGAAGCAGATGGGGAACTAGTGCTGCCTGGGCCAGAACTGGGTAATTAGGATTACTTCTGGCCCTCTTTTCAACTTCCATTTCCATCTTGGGTGTAGGTGTCTACTGCTCAGTCATGTTTGTTCGGATCTATGGACAACAATTTTCTCTGTTGCCTGTTGATGACAGAAGCAAGGTGCTCTGTCTCAGGTATGGATGTGATCACGCTTAAACGTACTGCCATGGAGTTTTCCTGAGTTGGTATATAGGCTGTCTTCAGGAGCAAATTGTACTGCAGGCCTGTTCTCAAGCCAGCATGGTTAGTCTGCAGAGGTGGTAATAGTGTGTTCCTCTTTGTTTCTTTATGTACCATTATAATGTTGTCTGTTATGGCCTTCTGTTTTAAGTATTCAATGAAACTCTGGGGAAATAATAAAGGTAGCCACAACATTCTCTGGACTTAGGCCAAAAATGCACTGGATGTAGAACTCTTTATGTGGTATTTGGCAATTACAAGCACATCTGGTAGCTTTTTTAGGAGTGGACATACCCCAAACCTCCAATTCAGAAAGTCCATTTCCTGGACACCTGCTCACGGTCAAACAATCTTTTATTGCAAAGACAGTGAATTAAAAGAAGTCACCGGTGACTCTTGATGTTTTTCAGTCATAGGCCTGAACCAACATCAGACTGATGTGCACTCTCATATAAAAAACTTGTTAGCAGCTAGACAAAAAACTAAAGATGGCAGAGATGAATGTCAACCATAAACTGGGTACACAAGGATGTCTAAGGTAAGGTTAAGTCAACCTTGATATGACAGAAGGATGTGTAGCTCTGAAAGTGAAACAGGAAGATGAAGTAAGATTGGGAGAAAGATTCCTATGAGTGCAACATTGACACTTGAGGAATATCTGTCCGTTCATACTAAATTACAGCAGTATGCTTCATAAACTACAAACATAATGAAATACAGGATGCGGTACATATTAACAACTGAAATTAGAAAACTTCAGCTTTTTTGTTTATACTTTTAGAATTGTACAAGAAAACAAACAGGCTCATCTGTTATACCAGTTTTTCTACCTGTTGTATTATTTGCATTTCCGACAACTTAATATCTGGCTTTGCTTTTTAGTAATACTGTGGGTTTCCTATGCATGCCCCACTCATGACTGAATATCTTGAGTGCCCTTACACCCTGCCACCAACTTCCCTAGGAGTGTGTTTCATGTATGCATCGCTCCTTCTATAAAAATAAATAAATAAATCTTCTTCTTTCCTTTGCTCCTCACCTGAGGAAGCTTTTTGACCCATAAAGGAAGGAAGGCTCCTGTACCCTATCTTTACCCATGAGTTATCTTAATGTTTATGACATATTATCCTGTCTGTTATAATTCCCACGATTTATATCACAGAACTCTACTTCCTGCCTGCTTCATATACCTCTTTTCGTAGGTTATTCATAATCACCTTTGACGTCTGAATAGCTTCTTCCATCTTTGTTTCTTACACAGTTGTGACTGACGGCATATATGTATTCTAGATGAAGCTTCAACAAGTTTGCAACCACATATTTGGAAGAGAAGATGGCAAAGTGGTAGAGTGGAATGGGCACTGCAGAGGAACAGATCTTAGTGCTGCTGCTTTTCACTTCCAGGGGCCTGAGTTCATTAGAGGCCTCCATACATTTCATAGTGAAATCTGCATGCTCTTCCTAATACCTGCATGAGTTTTCTCCAGATTCTGTGCTGCCCCGCGTTGACTAACTACTCTGAACATTGCTTCTAGGTTTGTATTAGGGAGTATTTATATGTCAGTTTCATCTGTAAAGAAGCTGGCTGTTTGGAGTTAACATGGCTGATGAAATTTTAAAAAAAATAACATAAAACTGATAAGCACATCTTAGTGGGGCTCACATCTTAGTGGGGCTCACATCTTCCTCATCTATCTTTTGCCCTTTCATGATACCATTACTCATGGTCTTTAGCATACAGTTTCACTACTTTTCAGCAATTGCCCATAAACTGTAACTATAAATTATGCCCTGCCCAATGATTTTTTTTTCTTCTTTTACAAGCATACATATCATTATATTGTGTAGTCCTCTCTGGGTTCTTACTTTCCAAACCATTTTAGTAACACTTCTCAGCAAAGACTCTTAACTTGCTTACTTCAGTCTTTTTCTGATGTTCATTTAGGCAGTGCATCTGATCTGTCCTGTTTGGAATACCTATCCTGTGGCAAATCATAGCATTATTTATTTATTTATTGACATTTGTCAACCGGGTTGGTCCAACTGGGCCAGGAGCCCATTTTTAGTGGAGACCCGAGGAGAAAAGCTCCTATTATATACAGATTAAGTATACATAATAGTTTAACATGCATAAAAAGTACAGTGTACAATTTAAAAACAACCCATTAAACTGGAAAAACATTACAAGATTCACTTAAATTCAGACATTTCAAAAGAAAAAAAAAATATATATATATATATATATTATACTGGAGTGTGTACTACAGAGTAGAATGGGGTTAGGTAGGGTCATGGCAAGTACAACTTTTTGTCCTCAAAGTGAAGTTTGAGTTCTTTCTTAAATTGTAAAGGGTGTGTTATGGTGCGTAAATGGGATAGTAGGTTATTCCATGCCTTGGATAGGGTGGATTTATAAAGTAAGCTACCAATAGATTTTTTTGGTTGGTAGATGTTGAGGAGTTGTTTGGTTAGAGGTATGAAGTGTGCGAGTTGCTGTATACGTGGAAACCAAGGAGGGCAGGGCAGGGTAGGTTGATGGTTTATACAGTATTGAGTGGATAATTTGAAATTGAGATAGAAGAAGTTGTTGTGGGAGTTATAGCCATTGTAGTGAGTTGAGTGAGAGGCAGTGGTGTGAATTATGTGGGGAGTTTGTGATGAACCCTGCTATTTTGTGGTATGTTTGTTGGAGTTTGGCCAGGGTAGTTGTTTGAATATTAGTTAGTACAGGGGTGGCATAGAGAAGGGAGGGGAGACGAAGAGCCTGTGATAGGGACAGTCTGGCATCATAGGTCAGGAATCTAAGGTGTCGGTAAAGCATACCTAGCTTTTGGTGAGTTTTCTTTATACTTTGTAGAATGTGTAGGTTAAATTTAAGTTTGTCATCAATGATGGCTCCTAGAAGTTTTGTGTGGGAGTCAGGTTGTATGGTGGTATTATTGGAGGATGAGATAAGAAAGTTAGACTTTAGGTGAGAGAGAGTCTGGAGGAAGAATAACAAAAATAGAAGTTATGTTCTTACCATAACGTTCCATGTTAGTTGTCTTCTTCTCGCCTTCTTCTTGCTGGATGGGTTTGGAGCCGACCTCGCCCGACTGCCACTCTAAAAGCTCGAGAGTTGGTTCCACCGGCTCGAGGCTCCCCTTATATCCCACAATGCTAGGCGTGAGTTACCTCAGATCTCGTTTGTAAGCTAGGCCCAGCCTATAATAGTAGCAGAATAACTAGAAACAAAGTCCACCTCTATAAACAAGGGTGAAGAGAAGGGTGACCTACATCCTGATCCAGGAAAATATGCACAGCAGAGCATATACCTAAAGTAAAGAGGTGGTAGAAAGAGAGGTCACAATCAAAACTCCTCTAGGTCTGTCCAGGCCAGGGGGAAGGAGGGTGGGACGCAAGAAGAAGGCGAGAAGAAGACAACTAACATGGAACGTTATGGTAAGAACATAACTTCTATATGTAAATTTGTCTATCTCGCCTTCATTCTTGCTGGATGGGACCGCGTCCCTAGCACCTTGTCCCGGGTGGCCTAACGGAACAGACTCTTGAGAACAGTGGAACCAAAGTTAGCTCTATGCCTAGAAGCTAAATCCAACTTATAATGAGAAATGAAAGTGTGAGGAGTAGCCCAAGTAGCCGCTGCACAAATGGTGTCAATAGGCAGTCTGTCTTGGAAGGCTATAGAAGTAGCCAAAGCTCTGGTGGAATGGGCTTTAGGTTTGTTAGGCAGCTTTTGGTGTCTAATTTCATAAATAAGGGAAATCAGAGATGTTAGCCATCTAGATAATGATACCTTTGAAACTGAAAGTCCCTTTCTGCCTTCTGCATAAGAGACAAACAACTGGTCAGATTTTCTGAATTGTTTGGTTCTATCCAAATAGTACCTTAATTGACGATGAACATCTAGCCAATGCAATTTTTGTTCAGACCTGTTAGAATATTCTGGAAAAAACACAGGGAGGTCAATGCTTTGATTTAAGTTAGACGCCAAAGCTATCTTAGGCAAAAAGGACGGGTTGGTTCGTAAGGATACCCTGTCCTTGTGGAACAATAGATAAGGAGGTCGACAGCTGAGTGCATGAAGTTCTGAAACTCTTCTAGCTGAAGTAATAGCTACCAGAAAGAGAGACTTCCATGATAGCAATTTTAAAGAACAGGAGGCTGCAGGTTCGAAAGGAGGAAGAATCAAAGAACTAAGAACTAAATTTAAGTCCCAAGGAGGAGGAGGATTTCTTATAGGAGGTCTGAGTAGAAAAACTCCCTTCAAAAAGGCTTTGCAAAGCTTGTGGGACATTATGGCAGACTCTGAAATGCCCACATGAAAGTTAGAAATAGCTGCCAATTGAACTTTAAGAGTAGAAGGAGATGAACCTGCATGGAAGAGTTCAGCTAGAAAGTCAAGGACCATTTGGATGGAGGCAGTGAAAGGATCTATGTCCCTTCCTTGAGCCCAATAGGCGAAACGTTTCCACTTACTCAAATAAATCTTTCGAGTGGAAGATTTATGGGACGCTATCAAAATCTCAGACAGAGTGAGATATTTGAGGAAGCCTGGCTAAGGTTGGAATTGGAGGAACCAAGCAGTGAGGTTCAGAGAGGGAAGGGAGCGATGAAACTGACCCGACTGATGGATCAAAAGATCTGGAACTAGGTCCAGATGCCAAGGTCGCTCCAACAGAAAGTGATGTAGAAAGGGGAACCAAACCTGTCGAGGCCAGTAAGGAGCAATGAGGATCAACGAGGCCTTCTGAGCGATAGCTTTCTGTATCACTTGAGAGATAAGTGGGAAGGGAGGAAATGCATACAGAAGTCCCCGGGGCCAAACTTGGACTAGAGTGTCTCTGCTGGGCTGGCCTGGTAAAGGGAATAGGGTGAAAAAATCTCTGCACTTGCTGTTTTGGGGAGTAGCAAAAAGGTCGCAGCAAGGCTGACCCCACTTGAGAAAAATTTCTCTCACAACAGAGTCTTTCAGAGACCACTCGTGAGGCATGAGGATAGCTCTGCTCAACTTGTCCGCGATTTGATTGGACTTCCCGGGATGTGCGTTGCTATCAGAAACCGCTGAGAAGAAATCGCCCATTGCCACAGTCTGAGTGCTTCTCGACACAGGGGGTAGGACCTGGTTCCGCCTTGTTTGTTGATATACCACACTACAGACATATTGTCCGTCTGGATTGCTATCGCTCCCAAGCGAAGAGAGTCTTGAAGCGCTTGCAACGCTAAAAGCACTGCTCTCATCTCTAGAACATTTATGTGCAAGTGGCATTCGTCTGGTTGCCATGTGCCCTGGACAGTTCTGCCCTGATAATGCCCCCACCCGATCAGGGAGGCGTCCGTTCTCAGAGTAGCAACCGGAGGGGAGGAACAAAGGGTCTTCCCAAGAAGAGCTGAGGGAAGACATCCACCACAGAAGATGATTCCTGCATGTTTGCGTAATCATAATGGTGTGGGACATCGGAAGTTGCTGGTATGACCATTGTGTGAAGAGCATCCATTGAAGGATTCTCATGTGGAATCTGGCTAATGGAAGCAGAGGTATGGCAGCCGCCATAATCCCCAATACTTTCAGAACTAACCTGGCTTTGACTCTGTTGCTGCTGAAGAGGAGCGAGACCAGTTTGTGTATGTCTGTTATTCTCTGATCTGTTAACCTCGCAGACATGTTGACTGTGTCTAGAATTGCGCCTATGAAGGTAATAACACGACAAGGCGACAAAACAGACTTTTCGCAATTTATTGAAATGCCTAAGTTTTGACAAATGCGAAAGGTATAGTCCCTGGCCCTTAGAAGAAGATGCTTGGTGGGAGCTGTGAGGAGCCAGTCGTCCAAATATGGAAACACCTGGAATCCCTGACGTCTCAGGTGAGAGGCTACCACTGCCATGCATTTGGTAAACACCCGGGGGGCAGTGGTGAGTCCAAAGGGCAGGGCTCTGAATTGAAAATGACTGGTTCCCAGCCTGAAGCGGAGAAATCTTCTGGAATGTCTGTTCATTTTTATATGATAGTACGCATCCTGAAGGTCTATAGAGCACATCCAGTTTTTTCTTCCCAATAGGGGAAGGATGGATTGTAGCGTGACCATCCGAAATCGTGTTTTCTTGACTGACTTGTTCAAGATACTGAGATCCAAAATTGGTCTCCAGTCCCCTGTTTTTTTTGGAACTAAAAAGAACCTGGAGTAGATTCCGGATCCTTGCTGGTCTGCTGGGACTGGCTGAATTGCTCTTTTTGCAAGCAGCTTTGAAATTTCCAAAGCTGCAAGATCCCTTTGAGCGGGTGGAACATCTGGAAGGGATTTTTTTGATCGGTTTGGAATGCAAACGAAGGGAATGGAATAGCCTTCGGAAATGATGGACTGTACCCACTTGTCTCGAGTTAGGGATAGCCAGGCTTCTGGGTACAGTGACAATCTTCCCCGACTGCCTCCGAAGGTGGACAGTCGGGCAACACCTCAGGGATGCTGAAAGGGCTTATCGGAGAAAGTTTCTCGATTGCCCTGGTTCTGCAGACCCCCCCTGCCTCTAGGGCGACGTCTACCATTGTTGTTCCCCCCTCTGCCTCTGGCGGGGAACCGACTCTGTGCGTCAGGCGAAGTCCCTTGAGATTGCTTTATGAACCACATTTTCCCACTTTTCTGGCCTTTGGGGTAAGGCCTAGAAGGAGTAGAAAAATGGACTCCGACGGCAGAAAGAGTCTTGCCATCCGTCTCGCACCTAGTCAAGGTTTCTTTCACTTGAGGACCAAAAAGAGATGATCCATCAAACGGGGAATTAGTGAAAGATGTTTTAAAGGGGTCCGCAAAGTTGCATAGCCGCATCCAGGCATGCCTGCGCAAGGCTACACCTGTCCCTGCGGCCCTGCTCGCTCCATCAGCCGCATACGAAAGGAGGCGCATGGAGGAGTTAGCTATGGAGTTCAGGGTAGCCAGCTGAGTGTTCATCTTGTCCTGAAAACCCGCAGCTGTAGGATCCTTCAACATGTCACTCGCTTCTTTGATCAAGTCTCTTTGAAGACGAGTAAAATGGCATAGGTAGTTCAGCGAACGCATTGCAAAGGTCGCTGATGAGAACATCCGCTTCCCGTACCTGTCCATAGACCTAGATTCCTTGTTAGGTGGATGGACAGGCACTGAAGGATCAGCTAGTTCCTTCTTAGTGGCAGCAGCAACCACCATAGCATCCACAGAAACTCCCTTGGTCAGAAATTGTTTATCCTCTGGTGCCGTGATAAATTTTGAGGGTCTCCTGGGAGTGGGGTCCACTGAGTCAGGAGCCGTCCATGCCTTTTTTGCTACCACCTGCATGAGGGGGTCAAAGGGGAGACACCCAGGAGGTGGAAGGGCGAGAGCCAAACGCCTCAAGGTACACAGATTCATCCTCCGAAGGGTTGAGGGCTGGCCAATTTCCCCTCTGTTTGAGGATTTCTAGAATGTCTGCAAATGAGACATCTTCAGAAGGGGAACGGGGAACCCTCGAATCCTCTAAATCTGTGTCAGAGGTGACGGACTCAGGTGAGTCTATGTGTTTCCTCTTACACTTTCTCTTCCGAGGGGGCTCTTCTGCCAATTCAGGAGAGGCCTCGGAAGAGGATGAGATCCCCACAGGGGATTCCTGAGGAGCTGGCTCTCTGCGGTCTGGGATGAGGGAGTGAGTCGACTTGACCTGAGGCACCGAAGAGGGAGGGGCGGACGGAGCCGACTGTGGAGTTGAACCAAGTTCCAACACACTCCGCATGACCTCGAACGCACCCCTGTCAGGCAGAGCCAGAGGTCCCCGCTCCGAAAAGCTAAAAACCTCCCTCGGTACCGACAGTGATGGTTCCGAGGCCGATGTCGGAGCCGAACTCACCAGTGCCGAAGCTCCAAGAGGGAGAGCGGGGTCGGACAAGGGTCCGATGCCACTCACCCCCTCGGAACCGACGAGGGAAGTCCGGCGCCGAGATTCTTCTAAGGAAGAAATCGGAGCCGACGATGGAGCCGAAGACATTTGTATCGGCTCCGACGCTACCACAGTCTCGGTTCAACGCCTGCCCGAGCTCAAAGGAGTCGGAGGAGGAACATAATGAGGGACAGGGTCAGGCATCGACTGATGAGTCGGGCTCTGAAGCATTTGGGCCAGTGCCTCAGACTTAAGAAGTCGACTCACTACCCTCTGAAGGTCATGGTCCGAAAGCCTCGATGACCTAGAGGAGTGAGATCTATGGCTCCGTTCAGACAGCAAGGGAGATGCTGGAGCCGAATGAACGGAGCCAAGGGACGGTGACCTGGACCTCTTTCTAGATGTCGGTTCCGAAGGTCTAGTCGGAACTGACACAGGAATTTCCAATACCTCGGCTCCAGCCGGAGCCGAGGAAACCACAGAAACTGCAGTCTGAGACTCATCGGCTCCAGCCGGAGCCGATGTAGACGGAGGTTTCGAAGCCTTAGGCCTCAGCTCAGAAGCTGGAGCCGAGGACCTAGAAGCCTTGGAGGGTTTTCCTGAAGGAACAGTAAGGGAACCCTCAGGCTTAAGTAAACCTCTCAAAATAAGTTTATTTTTTCTTTCCTGCAGGACTCTGGGGCTGAAGCCATGGCATACAGCACAAGAGTCCTGCAGGTGTAAAGGTCCCAGGCAGTATACACAAGAAGTGTGACCGTCTGTCAGAGACATTTTCTGACAGCACGAGTCACACTTCTTGAAGCCTGAGACCTTTGAGTCTTTAGACATTATTGAAGAAAGTGTAACCACACACACAGTCAAACACACTGATTACACCCTATACAAGTTTAACTCAAAAATTAAAACTCACTATCACAAGTTTTAAATTCCTGACAAAATCACACACACACCACTAGGGGATGGAAAGGCCCGAAGGCCCGAGGGAAGAACTTATAAGTTCTTTGTGGAAAAGGGGATAATAGAAGAAAAAAAGGGGCAAAATCCACTAAGCTAAGGGAAATAACTATTAAGAATTAAACTAAAGGGTTTTAAGTAGACTAAAAATTACTCTACAATAACTCACCTAGAAGCCGGTAGAAACCAAACACCTCGATCGCTGTAGCGGCAAACGAGATCTGGGGTAACTCACGCCTAGCATTGTGGGATATAAGGGGAGCCTCGAGCCGGTGGAACCAACTCTCGAGCTTTTAGAGTGGCCGAGTCGGAGCCGAGGTCGGCTCCGAACCCATCCAGCAAGAATGAAGGCGAGATAGACAACTTAACATGTTTGGTTTTCTTAGGGTTTAGGATAAGTAGATTTTCAGCTAGCCATTTTTCCACAGATAGAAAGGTGTCCTGGGTGAGCATGTGAGGGTCAGAGATGCTGGAAGAGCAGATGAGTGTTGAATCATCAGCATATTGGACTAGTACTGATTGTTTGCAGGAGGTATATAGTTCATTTGTAAAGATGTTGAAGAGGAGGGGACCCAAGATGGAGCCCTGAGACACCCCAGTAGTTACAGGGAGGTAGGGTGAGCAAGAGGAGAGCCAACAAACAGATTGCTGTCTGTCAGACAGATAAACAGAGAAGAAGGTTAGGGTGGAGGGAGCTAGACTGAGGTTAGAAAGTTCAGTCAGAAGTAAAGGGTGAGAGAGAGTGTCGAAAGCTTTTGAGAGGTCAAGGAAAAGGATGGTGACTAGGAGTTTTTTTTCTCGAGCTTCGGCTATTGTGTGAGTAAATGACAGGAGAGCTGTGGAGGTGCTATGGTTTGGGCAGAAGCCATGTTGGGAGGGTGTGAGGAGGTTATGTTGGAGGAGATAGTGAAGGAGTTGGGAGTGTACACATTTTTCCATAAGTTTGGAGAGAGGATGGCAATTGGGTAGTGAAGAAGGATTTCCAAATATCTGGTACTGTAGATTCCTGGATAGATCTATTAATCAAGATAGATACCGAATAAGCAATGGATTTCAGCAGCTAATTTGAGAAAAGTGGGTGATAGGTTGTCAGAGGAGGGAGAGCAAGGTTTTAGCATCAGAAGGAGTGATTTTATATATGAGGTTGGGACTGGTTTTAAGAAGAGATTACTATTTAGAGGCTTGTGAGGGACATAGGTGGTGTTTGAGTTGTGGTTTGAGGGAGTAAGTTTTTGGACAGTTTCGATGAAGTGTCTATTGAGAAAGGTAGCAGTTTCTAGTAGACAATTGTTTGGGTAAGGAGAGGGGTTTGAGGGGACCCTGGATTAAGGATTTTCTTTAAGGTGGACCAGAATTTCTGTGGATGTGTTTTACAGTTATTCTGGGGAGAGTTATAATAAGAGTTTTTGTCCTTACAGACGTATCTTTTGACAAGATTCCGAAATTCTTTGTACTTGAGAAGAAGGGAAGGTTGTTTAGGTTTAGTCCAGGTTTTCCAAGTATTGTCGCAGTTTTGCATGAGTGATTTAGTTTCCTTAGAGAGCCAGGGGGCAAAGTTAGATTTGATTCTAATGCGTCTTGTAGAGGCTAGGGAGTTGAGAATATCAAGGAATATGCTATTAAATTTGTGAACAGCATCATGTGCAAAAAGCTTAGTTTACCTTCTAGCCCAGACTCATAATAATAATGACAAAAGCAGAACAAACTCAGAAACATTTATTTTTGCATTCCATTGACCAATATCCTTCTGTCTCAGTTTGCTTTATTATCCACTTACTACTCTACTTGTGCAGCAAACCCCTCAACCCATAATCCCTCACTGGTAAAGCGTGCACATTTCTTTAGAACAAAAATATGTAGTATGAGAAATAAGAAGACATAGACACCCTCTAATATTAAAAATACAGCTAAACTCAAATAGCATAAAAAGAAAGCCAAGTGGAATGTAGACTATCAATGTATTACACAACACACACATCAATAATGAGTTAATTTTAAATCATTCATTCATTTCTTCACTCACCAAAAATCAAGGCCAGTTTTAAATATTACTCAAACTCCCTTATAAAGTTAACAGAACAACCAGTGTTGTGTCAACAAGCATTTTCTGAAAAATTACTGGTATGAAACTCTAATGTTTAGCATTATTTATGGACTATAGTCATCAGTGATTTACCAGAAAATAAATACCTTTATGGAGGGATAGGGCAAAAATATGAGGTTAAATCAGGAAGAGTTAAGAGGTATGCTTGGGTAGGGCACCAGTCTGTCTCAGGAAACACACACTCAGACACCACAAGCAAAACAATGGATGATTAATTAATTACCAGCTCAGTTAATGCTATGTCTGGTATGTCATGAGGCCACATCACCTGGAAAAAACTACATGGACAAAGTACTACAGAGAAGCACCCTGGCCAGGAAAAAACTGAAGAATCAACTGCACTGAAACAACAAAGTATACCACTATGTTGCTAATTTAAAGCCATCCATTTCAGAAGTCACTTCTTAATAATTAGCTCTTACACAAATATTGTTTAGAAAGGAACTACAAAACTGGTTGCTAATATACTTGTGCCTCTTTATCAGTCTGCTAATATTAACTTCCCTAATAACTGGGCAATGTAATTTACCTACAGTTAATAAAATACCTTAGGATTAAATATATTCAAGGTTCCAAACATCCTTCACATTTAACTTGACTAGTTTCTTGGGAAAAAATTAAGTATGACCTCAAGAGACGTGGCAAATCTAACTTTAATAGCCTTTTTAAGGCGCTGATGATTAAAATGAATGTTCCCCAGATAATTTGATGCACTCAGCAATACATTACGCAAGCTGTCTAAATCTAAACAAGAAAAGGTACAGTTGTGCAAGTCCTACTTACCTGTAACCATAGATGTCCAAATTTCACTGCCACAATGGTATATGGGTTCTGTGCTTTCATAAATCAACACTGGCAACTTTCTAGAGCTCAGAATACCCTTCTCTGACTCCCTGTGGCTGGGGATTGGCTAAGCACCTCCCATCAGTGGAAGCCTAACTCCTCTCACAGGAAGTCAGTTGTTCAGGTTTTTAGTCCTAAGTAGGAAGAACCAAGAAGGACCAGAAGCAGGAATTGCTTGAACCAACAAATTTGGAGCCACAAAACACCAACACAAATAATCACAGCCAACCAACAACACAACAAGGATGGATACCATTGAACTGTATATAAAAAAGGGGGGTGGTGCCACTGAGGTAGTGTGAAATTTGAACATCTACTGTTACAGGTAAGTATAGAACTTACACAACTGTACTATGGTCATCATTCCCAGTGCCTCAGTCGCATATGGGTAGATTCCCAAAGCTTCCCCCACCTGGAAGGAGGACAGAAAGGATCAAGGAGCTCCTGAGAAATGTTCCTCGCAAACTCTGCTCTGGAACTTGAGAAAGAATCCAATTTGTAGTGCTTTGTAAAGGTATGAACAGATGACCAGGTTACTCCTTCTAGAACGGTTCTAGAGTCCATTCCTTTCCAATATACCACAGAAGAGGATAAGGCACTAGTGAAATATGCAGTAACCTTATCTGGAATAGATATACCATGATGGGAATAACAAAAAAACAGCAGCAGAGGACAACCAATGAGCAATTGTTTGTTTAGGGACAGGCTGATCCTTCTTAACCCCAGAATAGAAAATGAACAGCTGTTCTTTCCTGAAGGGCTTAGATCTGTCAAGGTAATCAAGGCTTGATATAGGGTAAATTCAGAAATAAATTTTGGGATGAAAGAAGGAATAGTGTGCAAAATAACCCTATCCTTGTGGAAAATCAAATGAGGTCCATCCATGAGAGCCTGCAGTTCAGAGACTTGCCTTGGAGATGTCAGAGCATTACACATGACCGTTTTCCAGGTGATGAACTGAAAAGGCTAGCTCAAAAGGACATAAGGTCAATTTTTCAAAAACAAAACTAAGATCCAAAGGAGGAGGAGGAATTTGCTTCTGATGGGGCTCAAGAGCAGCACTCATTTCATAAACTGTCTGACCACAAAAAAAGATGAAAGAGGGGATACGTGGGCAGAGCTGAGATGGCCACAAGATGCAGCTTGACAGATGAGTAAGAAAAGACATTGTTGAGTAGTCTGCAAGAATATTCTAAAATCATTGGGGTAGACACAATACTGGGCCCTCTGATGTTGGTTAAGCACCAACCTTGAAAACCTCTTCCACTTGTAAACATAAGATTTTCTAGTTGCAGGTTTTCTTGCTTCCTTCAATACCTGTTGCACATGCTCATGAACAAGTATCTAATAGGTATCAAGATAGAATTATGCAGGCTGTCATTTGCAATTGATGTACGTTTGGCTACACAAGTCTCTTCTGATACTGTGAGAGTAAATCCAAAGTGTGAGGAAGCTTGAGGTAATTGCCCTTGGCCACTTCCATTTCAAGGAAGAAACAACCATGTCTGGGCCAAAAGGGGGTCATCACAATGATCTTTGATAATTCTTTCTGAATCTTGAGAAGTATTTTGAGTATCAGTGGAAAGGATGGAAATGCATAAATTAACATTTGCATTCAAGGGAATGAGAATGCTTCTGTCCTCCAAGCATGGTTGCAAGAAATGTCTATTTTCAAAGAAGGCAAATAGATCTATTTTAGGTGCTCCCCACATGTGGACCAAATCTTGGAAGACCTTAGTCCTGAGTTTCCACTTGTAAGGGTTCATCAGGAATTTACTTAACCTGTCTGCCACTATGTTTGCTGTCATGAGATGTTTGAGGCTTCAAGCATCACAAAATGCTGCAAGGCTAACTCCCAGGCTATCATTGCCAACTTTCTTGTTTGTTCATGTAACACATGACTGTGGTATTTCCGTGGCCACTAAAAGGGAACCTGGAGACCATAAGTTGTGAAAAATATTTAAAGCTTGAATCACTGCTAACATTTGATGTTTTTGTTCTTTGTAGTTTCGGAGGACCCCATACATTATGCATTTGAACTCCCCTGAAAGTGCTTCACATGCAAAATCTGAGGAGTCCCTCTGGACTAACTGAAACTGGGGTCTGGCAGGAGAAGGCTAGGCCTGGACTGAGAGACATCGGATCCCTCCGCCACTGTAACTCTTGTTTCAAAAAGTCCAGCACAGGTATCTGGAACTTTAAGGGTTACAGTTGCTAGACAAACAATGCCATGTAACCAAGAATTCTAAGAAACTCTCTTGCAGGGGCAGCTTCTTGAAGAGAGAAATCCCTGAAAATGTTCTGATAAGTCAAGGCTTTTGTCTTCTGGTAGAAAGGTTGCTCTTTTTTTCTTTGTCTATCATACACCCCAGGAAGCCACGTTTTAAAAAGGTCATGAGACATGACTTTTGTAGGTTCTACTTGAAGCTCAGGTGAGATAAAACAATCAAGATCTTGTCTAATGATTCTAAACACTTGGAAACAGACTCCAGACAAATCAGCAAGTCCTGTAAATTAGAGAAAATGAGGATGCCTTGGGTCCTGCAGTAAGCAGCCACTGCAGCCAGCAGGCACTTCGTGAATACTTCAGATGCAGTAGATAGCCGAAATTGTAATGCAGATAATTAATAATGTGAGCTAGACACAGCAAATCTCAGATATTTCCTGAAGTTAGGAGAAATTGGAATGCAATGATAAGCATCTTACAGATCTAAAGCCACAAGAAACAGTGCTCCGGAAGAAGGGGTAGGACGATCTGCAGGATGAGCATTCTGAATGTAGGTACTTTCAGAAAGGATTTAGGAAAGACAAATCTGACACTGGTCTCCATGACGGGTCCTTTTTACATACCAAAGGGATTCTGGAGTAAATTCATTTTCCTTTTTATGGTGCAAGAACTGGTTCTGTAATCCCTGTTTGCAATATCTGAAGGAGTACTAGAGAGAACAAATGTGCCTGGACTGTTGGGTACATGGGGGATTCTCTCTGAATTATTATCAGCATCCATTTGTCTGAAACTATTTGTGGTTAGGCTGCTGACCAAGCTTCTGTACAGTCATTCTTTAGCAGGGCATTGATCTTTTTTTTAAGAAAGGAACCCAGTTTATTTGGTTTGGAACCATTATCATCCTATTTACTCTTGGTACTCTGACTCTTGTTGGGTTAGGAATTTTGTTTGTTCTGCCCTTTGAAGTCAGATTTTTTTGAGGGAAGAACGTGGGAATATGAAACATTCTAAACACCCTATACTTCAATTTACCTCTATCATCCCATTGTTTGATAATCTGGGTAGCAGCAGGACCAAACACAAATTCAGAACTTAAAGGAGTATTCAAAATCTCATTTTTTTAAATCCTCAAGAAAAATCAGGTTATATATCCAAGAATACCTTCTCAATATAACAGAAGCATCTAAAATTCTAGAACTTTTCTCCACACATTTCAAGATACTTCTCAGAGCATGTTTTGAAACCTGAGCCACACTAGAAACAATCTCATTCATATAAAACTTCTGTTTACAAGCAAAGATACAACAAAGTCAACTACACTGCAAGCACATTACAAAATAAACTTACTCATAGCCTTTTATTTGGTTCACTAGCCAGAGTTTTACTTGTAGTTACACAGACATATTCTATGGTTGGTCACAGGAGTGTAACAGCCAAAACATTTGGAATCTCATTCTCAATAACACTGTAAACTCCACCAGTCTCTGGTGCAACTCCAGATTGCTTCCAGTCAAATACTGCTCTAAACCTAGCTACCATTTGTGAAAAGGTGAACACCTGCTTGGGGTTTTGTCTGCAGTATGGGAAGTTTGTTTCTTTTTACTACACTAGTGGAGAAAATATCTGAGTATTATGTCTGGTAAGGAGTCTCTTATACCTAATGGGTCTAGTTCCCCAGTACCTGAACCAGGAACTTGCCTCGAAGGATGTGTCAGACCACAGTAACACAAAGGGCTGTGGGCTCATAACACAGGATGACAGGGAAAAAGTTAAGTGGTTTACATGTCAGCTTAAAGCAACAAGAGATTTACAAACCATTGACTGAGCCATGTTTTTGTTGATTTTTTTACTTTTTTGCTGCAATGGAGGCAGCAGTATCAGGATCCTTCAAGTCAGGGAAAAACACCACCCAGAATAATACATTGATACTACCAAGGGCTGACTAACAGCTGCAATAATAGAAAATATAAACTATGTCCCCAGACAGGAAATTGAGATAAACTGCATAAAATGTAACAGAAGTTGTTTAAAATGTAATAAGCCTTGTTCTACAGCCTACACAGAGTAGTAAAGAAAAGCACATGCAGTCATAGTACCAAGTAAAATTCACTTGTTCAAATAGTGCCAAAAAATCAAATATATGCCCTTAAACAGTTCACTTTACCTGGCAGACCATGTGAAGAGTGTCTGCTCAGTATTTCTGAGTTGCTTTGGTTGGGAAATGGTTATCCTGAGTTGCCATGCTCAGAGAGCCAAAGCTGAGTCCTGAGTGTGAGACTTATGGTTATCTATGTTCGTATTACAGCAGGCTGAGGTCTCTAAGTGAAAAGCACTGGCGACCCTGTTGTGGTTCTTAAAGTATTCCTTTATGGTAATCCAGTAGGTTCCAGGCAGATAAGTGTTGCTCTAGTTCCACTAGACAAATCAGCAAGTCATCTAAATAAGGGAAAATGTGGATGCCCTGGGTCCTGCAGTAAGCAACCACTGGAGCCAGAGCAACGCTTATCTGCCTGGAACCTACTGAATTACAATATAAGAATTCTTTAAGTACCACAAACCGGGTCATCAGTGCTATTCACTTACAGAGACCACAGCTTGCCAAAATACAAACTTGGATAACTGTTAAGTCTCACACTAAGAGACGTCTCCTGACCCAAATTTGTCTCTCTGACCATGGCAACTCAGGATAACTGTTTTCCAACTAAAGCAACTTACAAATACCGAACAGGGGCTCTTCATGTGGTCTGCCAGGTAATATGAACCATTCAAGGCATCTCGTATTTGATTTTTTCAGTTGTTAGACTTGCTACGTTCCACAGCAAGGATTTCTTACAACCGGGCTTTTCCTAATAGGGGCTAAACTTTTGTGCAATTTAAATTAAACAGAAACTAATGGACATAGGCAGCCTCTAAATGGTTCATCTCACAGTCCCCTGCTTGTAAATATTTCATCTCTCAAGCCCTAACTTATACTTATCAAGGGTACCAGAACTTTTTTTTTTTAAACAAGAAACATTTTTATTAAGTTATCACGTATGACATAGGCAATCATACATCTATAAAAATGAAAACAAACCATGACATAATTTTATTTGCAAACATTAAACATCACAAACCATGCTGGCATAACTGTCAATGCAAACATTATACATCACTTATAATCTATCCAGTCATTGTCAGTCAAATATTACACAGCTCATTCAAATCCTGCCTTCTTTTAAACCTTGTTCCTCCTCTGCAAGTATTGTTCCCAAGATTCCCATTTTTTCCTAATTTTGCTCCTACTCTTTTCTAAAGATCCCAATTCCAGCTGTTTTATCTCTGTTGCTGTATTCACTACTTCTACTATAGTTGGTTTAGACTTTGATTTCCATTTTCTTGTAAGTGCTTTTTCAGCAGCCACCATAATTAGACTCAGAAAAACCTTACTTATGTCTAGGCAGTGCCGATTTTGTATCATAGCTCAGAAAAATCATTTCCTTAGTTACACCAGTTTGCTCACCCAGTATCTCTGACAGAGCAGTCTGCAGGCAATCTTTAAAATCTGCCAACTCATTATACTCCCAGAAAATATATTCCCAGTTAATTCTTTCTTCCCCATCACACCTCCAACATTTGCTGTCCATTTGAGGAAAATTCTTTGAAGTCTACTTGGGGTATAAAAATACCTATGTAAACACTTCCAGGCAAAGATCCTAAATCTTCTATACTTTGTTGCATACTTGGGAGACATACATTTATCCCCCCATTGTTTCTTTGTGAATTGCTTATCCAGTCTCTCTTCCCAATCCTTTCTAACCTCCTCTGATTGACTCTTATAGTGATCATGCAATACTTTGTATGCTCTACCAATTATTCCTTTAACATCAGCTTCTTTTCTAGATTCTACTAAAAACTCTACCAGTGCTGGTCTTTAAGGGTACCAGAACTTGTCAGAGATATGTGATGCATGGCTAAGCTTAAAAAGGTCCCAGTGGTCATTAGCCTAGTACACACCTGTGAAACCTTTTAAAACAACACAAATAAGCATTTACTTAGAGATTTCCTTGCCAGAAATGAAAAATAAAATCCACAGAAAATGCAAATAATCTACAGCAGATTTGAGATTTAAAGATAAAATTGGCTATTGCAGTGTTTAATGAGTAGTAAATACTATATGAATGAAGAAAAAAATTAAATAAAATGCAGTATTTTTCTCAGAACATCCAGATGAAGCAGACAAACAATAGAAACAAGAGGCTTTGTGTTCAACTGACACAACAGCAATTCAGTTTCCCAGTAAAAGTCAAAGAACACTAAAGCCCCATGACTGCCTAAAAGTGGTATTATGCATGCAAACAAAACAACAGTAAGTTAGAATTCTCAGAGGAATTACCAATAGTAGTAAATACCAAATATATTAAAATCAAAAGTTAACACACACACACACACACACACACACACACAGAAAAAATCAAATGTGTATAATAAAAAAGGAAGGAAAGTTCTCAAAGGGATCACATCTGAGTCTGGAAAATGCAAACTGCAGAGGAGATTCAACTATGTGATTTCTACAGCTGGCACTAAAAGACTGAATAAATGACTTCCTGTGACAGGGGTTAGGCTTCCCCTGATGGAAGGGGCATAGCCAATCACCTGTCACAGGGAGTCAGAGGAGGGAATTCTAAGCTCTAGAAAGCTGCTAGTATGGATTTGTGCAGGAACAGAACCCACATGACACCAAGGCAGTGTGAACGATCCGGAAGTATAAACAACTAGGATTAGCTTCAATAAATTAAATAAGCCTAAACTGACTGAGGGAGAACAAACTCTGTCTATGAACCATGATACCAACTCAAGGCCTTAATTAATAGGGTTATACAGAAAATTCTGTCTATGAGCACTTAGCTGAGCTACTTTTACATTCAGATATGGGTATGTGCATATGGGTTGGAAGGACATTTATTCAAGCAGTAACCCATTAATAAGAATGCTAATTCTACTCTGAATACTGGGCTTTAAGAGTTTCACTTGTTAACAAGACTTATCAATTTACTGATCTGGCTGATGGCTACTCTAAGGATCTATTAATTACATCTTACAGAGGTTCAAACTCTCAGCCTATGATGCTCTTCAAGTTAACCTTATTAATACTGCAATGACCACATCTTTCCCTATTCAAACTTGATAACCTTAGGGGTATTCTCAAAACAGATATGAAACTCAATCAATGCCATAACTTAATAGTGACATCTCAATCTCTGCCCATTTGTATAAGTAAATAATACTAGGGAATTAGTCTGCATTCTATTACACACGTAGCCAATAACCAGAAAGCGACCAAAGGTGATAATCAAACAATCTACACCTTAATCATTATGCCAAACCCAACCTTTAATATACTGGAATAAACAGGCAGCCTCTGAAAATCTGGCTATTGACTGTGATCAGATTTGGAAGACTACAACTTTTTAACTCATTTGGTAAAATTTCATACAGTTAACATACATTAATCACATCTAAGAGTCTGGCTAAACCACTCCATTTTGGACTAAATATTTTACCTTATCCCCTCTATCACTATAAAATTGAACTGAAGATTACTCACTGCTTGTTACTCCTTCCAGGATTTAGTTATCATTTAGTCTATTATTATTATCTATTTACTGCTTAGAAAATTTGTAGCACTGTGTTTTACTTTTTATTTCTCAATGTTTGCAATTAGAGCTTCTACTCAACTGTACCGGATTTGCTCCTGTATTTCTCCATGTCATGATCATCTCTAATGTATACATGCATTGATTGTTATTGTTTACCATCTACCATGTCATTATGTGGAGCCTTTCTCCCCGAGCCTCCGCTGAAAAAGGACCTGTGTCCAGTCAGAATTTCCCGGTAAACAAATGTAAATAAATAAATAAACCTTATCTCTAAACACTGCAAAAAAGATGCAGAGGTGAAACATCTCTTTGGGAATGTAGAATTGTGTTAAAGATTTGGAGCACTAACACTGACTGACTGATCAAAGAACACAGAATTGAGACTGCATTTTCTTTTTATGATCAATTATTTTGCCTTTTTTTTTTTTTTTTTTTACAAATACTATGCACTGGTTCATCCATCCTTCCTCAACCCCTTTTCCCATTTTGTGCATGGGGTATGATTGTCACTTCCACAGTGACAACCATCTTGAGACAAGTTTTCCACCACTGGATGGCTAGCCCTGCCGCAGTAGTTCATTCGTACCACAATCATGCACACACACTCACCTACGGCCAAGTTCACCTCTATGGAAAACTGGCTACCTAAATGCCAATTGCTCCTAAGCCTAAAGAAAACCAAACTACTCTTATTGCCTCCCAAAATCTAAATCAAAATAACACCTATCTTAATAGTCTCTCCTCCAACAACCCACAAATAAAAAGTGCCACAAAAGCAAAATTAGCAGGAATCATCAATAAATAGTTCGATCTATACTTTGACTCCACTATCAAACAATCTGACAGGAAGCCAGGCTTTCTATACATAGCAAAATGTAGAGATGATAAATCAGCAAGCAAACGAAAGTAGTATTGCTGGAAATGAATTAATCTTCAAGTCTTGGTGAGTATTTTCATGAAGTGGACCCTGTTTTACACAAAATCTCACCAAGATGACACTGATATAAAGACTGTATTTTATATACCATACATCACGGGCAGAAGTTTTGTTTGTCTTTTCGGCTTTTCCCAGTTAGGGGTCGCCACAGCGGAACTCCGTTCCGCTAATGATTGGCAGCAGATTTTTTTTTTTATGATGCTGAGTTGCCAGCCCGACGCCCAACCTTCAGCGAAGGCACGCCCATTCACGCATGTCTTTCGGAGGCCACTCAACCACGGGGAGGACATGCAGACGCCACACAGAAGGCACTTCAGCCGAGAATCAAACAGGAGAACCTCTTGCTGTGAGGAAACAACGTTACCGCTGTACCACCACAGCTATATATACATCATGGGCAGAAGTAAGTTGAAAAAAGAAAAAAAGAAAACTGGGTGCACAAGACCCAGGATAAAAAAGTTCCTACTCCTGGTAGGCACACTGGTGCCAGGAATGGGAAAAAAATGACAGTGTAGAATCCTGAAGACATAGAAACAATCCTACAATGGAGCTATGCCAGGCACAGGGGGAGGATGGCCCCCCTGTTGAAGGAAGTAGTACTCCACAAAAATTGCAAAAAGTAATAGGCAAAAAAGAGCCATAAAGACAACAGAGTGCACTACTGAGGATAACAAAGAAATTAGGTATTGTTACTATTATGCAAGAAGCCCAGAAAATCCAAACAGAAGATACACAAAAGGGTAAGAGAGAAAGTAGAGGAAAGAAAAATACTTGCACAAGAAAAACTGTAAGAAGTCTCAAATAAAAAGTTGTGTTCATTAATACAACAGATTTATGAAAAACATTATACAGACCAAGAAAACTTGGGCTGTTTGGGAAAAGAAGTGCCTGAGGAAGTGCAACAATACAAAGAACAAAATCTAGACACTTTTGAATGGTATAAAAATGAAATATGGACATGGGAAAGAAATGGATCCCCTAATTAAGGAGAAACCAGTGGAGTGGGAAACATCTGATCGGTTGCCATATAAAGATACTTTGGAGTCTTCCACAGAAAACCTGTACAAAAGTTCAGTTGGAGTTGCTCAGCAAGGGAAGAAACAGGAAACTGTGGCAACTCTGACACAGTCAATGTTGTAGAGTGATAGGCCAGTGAGTTCCTATATGAAAGTGCAAAGGATCACACAGGATGAAACTGAAGAGAATGTGGCACAGGAAGATGCTGTGGAACTTTCTATAGAATGCACGCAGGAAATGGAGAATGAAGAATGTGCCCTTACTTTACAAGAAAATAATCTAAGAGAAGAGTTGCTTGATTTAGTAGAGATGGACAGAGATATTAAGATCAATGAAAGAAATAGACTACAGACAGTCAATAAAACCCAAAAAGTAATAAGTTTGATAAAACAAATGAACACAGTAATTAGGACTGCTCATACAGATTCATGCGATATACCAGAAGTAAAAAGGATATATTACTGTGCAGCTAAATTAGTAACAGATAAACTCCCGGATTTACTAATCTTCCGTGCAGGGCTAATCTAGTCCTGCCCATAAGTGGCAATTTAAGAGGAGGACAGCAGCGCTCCATGCACAGTAATGGAGAATGAAGAATGTGCCCTTACTTTACAAGAAAATAATCTAAGAGAAGAGTTGCTTGATTTAGTAGAGATGGACAGACATATTAAGATCAATGAAAGAAATAGACTACAGACAGTCAATAAAACCCAAAAAGTAATAAGTTTGATAAAACAAATGAACACAGTAATTAGGACTGCTCATACAGATTCATGCGATATACCAGAAGTAAATAGGATATATTACTGTGCAGCTAAATTAATAACAGATAAACTCCCGGATTTACTAATCTTCCGTGCAGGGCTAATCTAGTCCTGCACATAAGTGGCAATTTAAGAGGAGGACAGCAGCGCTCCATGCACAGTAATGAAGGCACGCTGCCTGAGCTCCAAATCCTACACTGAGCGTGGACAAGTGCAGGGGGCATGTCTGAGAGCAGAGCTCTCAGAATAAACATGCCCCTGCAAAGTAGAACAGAGGAAAGTGTAAATAAATGAGCAAGACCGCTCATAGGTGTTCGCATGTCCCTGCCAACAGTCTCCATGTGTTTAACAGCAACAGTACATTGAAATAAAACGAAGAAACTCTTGTATTTATTTTTTTAAAACCGCAAGTACAGCTAACCATAGGTGCGTGGGTTTGCCCATCGCTTAGCTATGGTTAAAGTAGCTGAAAAGGCTGAAGAGAATAACAAGGGATATATATGCAAATGAAGCAGCACAGCAACAGTGTAGTGGTTAGAGCATCCGCCCAACGAACAGGCATTCCTGGTTCAAGTCCCACTGCAGCACATATCATTTTCCACGTGAACTCTGTATATGAACACATCTTAACATCTTTTTGCCGTATAACCGACATAATAACATTTAAATGTGAACTGGAGTACTGCATGAAATGCACATGTGAAGAGTCAGTACCATAATGAATAAGTCAGCAGTAAGCAGGCGTAAGCACAGATAAGTAGTAGTAAGCATATGTAAGCACTAGTAAGCGTGTGCACGTGTGCCGACACAGATCAAGCAAAGGAGATGCTAACTGCGTGTAAGACACTGTTACCGGACGTCAGCAGTGCTAAACTCTGCACAAACCCACATACAACCACTTGAAAGCGCCTTAAGCACACCGTATCCAACAGCCTGTGTCACGAGTGACTCTGAGTACACTAACAGAGTCAGTCGTAGGTACCGCAAAGCATACGTGGCACATAAGGTTGGCTGGCATGCACACAAAATACAGTATCCAGCAATACCAGTTAACATTACCGGATATGTAGCTAAAGATGTAGAGGTGTTTGTATGAACACCCATAAGTATATAGATATGTACCTCCCCCTTCACTGTAGTACAAATGTATACAAACATAGATAGACATATAGGCTTTGTAGTAGAACATTACCACACCGTGACTGTCACGCAGGAATAGGCATGGTCTACATGACTGACAGGGCAAGGCTGTGTGACGCTGTACTGCTGAGTGACAAGCCATGCAGATTACCAAGTGTCATGCTGAATATTCATTGACTGACCATTGTCAACATAGTGAACAGCTGGGGGGAGAGGCATCTGTATGCCAGACTGGGGAAGAGGCAGCTGCCCCCCCCCCACCTTTCTTTACCATAAGTTTGTGCAGTACCTGCACTCCCCACCTTTCTTTGAACATATTTGTGGCGATAAAGCAACAAGCAATATTCTGAGGCAGTGAGACACTAAATACATTCAATTAATGCAGTAAAAAAGAGCTCCCAGAAAGGTTGCCACCCGCAACCTTACAGAACTGTACTCTTAAGCCTGTGCAATACTGCAATTGTGTTAGTTTGAATAATCAAACCTTTTGTTCACTGGAAAATGGACTGCTGTCGTGTCACAATCCTGGTATCAGCAAATAAGACAGAAAAGGGGGGTTTGTACTGAAATAATTACAATTCGTTGTATATGCATTCTGCAGGCGATGGTCTTTTGATGTGTATTCAAAGCACTTCTAAAGGTAAATGTAATGCGTAGAAGGCTGGGAGGGCTTTGTGCGGTCCATGCTACTGCACATCTGGTGGGGTAATATTCTAATACAAAAACTGACATATAAATAAATACCCACATATACATACATAAATACATATGCAGATTCCCAGACATCCACATGTCGTTAGATATATATACTGCAATATATATATATATATATATATATATATATATATATATATATGTGCGTGTGTATGCTGCCGCGGTGGTACAGTGGTAGCGTTGTTACCTCACAGCAAGAGGTTCTCCCGTTCGATTCTCGGCTTGGCTTGGGAGTGCCTTTTGTGTGGAGTCTGCATGTCCTCCCCACGGTTGGGTAGCATTCGAAAGACATGCGTGCGTAAATGGGCGTGCCTTCGTTGAAGGTTGGGCATCAAACTGGCACCTCAGCATTTCGTAAAAATCTACTGCCAATCATTAGCGGACAGGGAGTTCCACTGTGGCGACCCCTTACCGGGAAAAGACAAACAACAACATATACATATGTATGCAGACATATACATATATATATATATATATATATATATATATATATATATATATATATATATATACATGTGTGCGTGTGTGTGCACAGCTATAAACATATATATAACTATGATAAGATACAGCACCTAGGAATGACATATGTTCACAGGCCATGCCAATGGATGTGAGGGGCCCAAGCTAGAAATGTGTAACACGTAGCATGAACCCACCCACCCCCAGCCGAACAGGGGAAACATACAAACAAACCCACAAGCAATGTAAACAATCCACTGCTCCCCAGACCACAGGCAGGATATAACTGGGGGGGGGGGACACAGTGGACCCGAGAAGTCTAATCCTGGAACAGAGGCAGGAGCGTTCCTTGCGGGACACCCCAAAAATTGTTTTGTTATAGGAGGAAGCCCATGCGATGACCTATCAAGGCGGGGTGTGTACATACCCGGACTACACGAGTGGGAAAGCCCGATGACCCATGGGTTGAGGCAACGTATGAGATGGGTCCCGTGAAGTGGAGAGTGGGTAGTGTCTAGTGGTGTGTTAATACCCGACCTGCGCCCAGAGTAAGGATGAGTGCTGTAGAGGAGGTGCAGGTGGGGGAACTATGGGTATGTAATTATGGGTCTAGGTGTGAAGTTATTGGCTGGAGTGGGTCTATTCGGACCACCCCAGGGACGTAAGCAATAGTGTTAATTGGGCAGAGCCACCAACCGCTACGAGTCAGGCATAGTCTATTGTATATAGCAAAGAACGGAATAACCAGATGTAGATGTCAAAATGTAGAGGTGTGTGTGTGTATATATACCCATACCTACATCGAGGTACACCTCTCCCTCTCCGTAGTACAAATGTATACATACATAGACAGAATATATTTGAATACCCACATACAGATATATACATATGCAGACACTCATACATCCATATGTCATATTATATATATATATATATATATATATATATATATATATATATATATATATGTATGCATACATATACAGATATATATATATATATATATATACACACATATAAATATAAATATGTAAATACATATATATATATATATATATATATATATATATACACACACACACACACAAACACATATATATATAGCTAGGATATGATACAGCAGTTAAGAATTACATATGTTCACAGGCCATGCCAATGGGGGTGAGGGGTCCAATCAACAAATGTGTAACACGTAGCATCAACCCTCCCCCCCGCCAGCTAGACAGGTGAAACATACAAACACACAATACAAGTAAACACACCACTGCTTCCCAGACTACAGGCAGGATACTACCAGTGGGAGAGACCTGCTAAGTCTAACCTTGAAACAAAGACAACAATGTCCCTTGTGGGACACCACAAAAATTGATGATGATCGGAGTCAGTCCCTGTAACGATTTTATCTAACCAGGCCGTGTACATACACGGAATACAAGGCTGGGCAACACTGATGACCCATGGGTCGAGACAACGTACAAAATGGGTCCCGAGACGTGGACAGTGGGAAGTGTGTAGTGGTGTGGTTAGACCCCACCACACCACCCACAGTAAGGATGAGTGCTATAGAGGAGGGGCAGGTGGGGGAACTATGGGTATGCAATTATGTCCCGGAGTGCAGGTGTTGGCTGGCACAGTCGTATTTAGACCGTCCCAGGAATGTAACTAATATAGCGAATTGGGCAGAGCTTCTGCCCATACCTCTCAACCTCTTAGAGCAAAACCTCTGGACAAAACCTAAAATGTTGGGGGGACAGATATTAACTATTCCACTTACAAACTTAGAAAGCTGATAGAATAATAGGTTATGCATTAGCATGACTTTTCTGAAGGATGTGGAGTCTTAACTCAAATACTTGTCTTTATTTAATGACTTCAGTTCCCAGGTATTTGCCAGACAGGTGCAGATTCAAAGAGGAACACACCAAAATTATGAAGCAAAACTCTGGACAATCTGTGAAAACTGTACAGTTGACAGGTACGTTTTCGCCTAACGAGCAGCCATTCCTGATATGGATCCCACCACAGCACAGTGTACTTTACATGGCAAAGTACGATATAACCATATGTGTTGTTGCATAACCCACTACATAACACCTAAAAACACATGGTTGCAACACCCCACTGAAGGCATGTAAGCCGATCTAATTGGCATCACAAGTTATAACTGTAGTCCTCACCCCCACCCAGGGGTGTGAGTGTCCAACACAAACTCCAAATGCAGTGTATATGCAGAGCTGCTGTTGTGGACGACATGGCCAACCTGTGGACCTTCCCTGCAGCCATGCTGCACATCCCTGGATAACTCCCCTACTAACTCTCCCTTTTGTGCCCCATGCACACCATGTACCTATCAACCCCTGTTCCATGTCTATTACTGTTTAAGGTTACACATAGGTGACACCCTCTTCCCCCACTATAATGCCAGAATCTGGAACCCCCAACCCACATGTATTATCTCAGCTGTCCCACAGGACACATGTAAATAACACATGAAGGAACACCACAAGCACACTTGGATCAGCGCAGGCTCACTACCTTCTGAAATCCCCCCCCAACCTACACTCTACACCACTATACATCAACTAGTGAAACTGACACCTCTTGTCCTGCCTCGCATACAAATCCCAACATCAGACAAACCTTCCCTATTGCTCCCCATCCAATTATTCCTACAGGCTACTAAACAGTTACAATGTCACCCCCCACTACCTACCTACTCCTTCACTATTCCCCTCTACTGT
>NC_056731.1:1814050176-1814092676 GCF_019279795.1 Protopterus annectens
AGTGCATAACCACAACCAATGTGAACACAGCCACATATGGTACGTTAGCATAATACTGAAGTATATGGACTATCTGTTCTACACCATCCTCATATGTGCCACTCACAGAATGACCCTACATATACTGGGCTGCTACACAGCTTTGTCTGATGGCTGTCTGTGGGTATGGGACATGTGCCTGTACGGGGTCTATATTAGAACATCGAAGTTTCAAAACTTCAAATGTTCTAATATATACCCCTATTCAGCGAAAGCTGAAAACATCGAGCATACAGAAGAGCAAATTTTTTCCTAGGGAAAAAATTCACTGTTCCAAAACACATACACACAACACAAGCACACCAAACAAACAGAAATCCACACACATACACCTAAAATCTTACACCTAACCCTACACTAAACTATACACACACCACTAACTATCCATTTACCTTAACCCAAACCCTAACTCTAAGGTCCGTCACTATCCAACAGTCACCTACCCTGCCCTAACCCTCACGTGCACACATACCTAACCCGCACCCTAACCCGCCCTAACCCTCACGTCCACACAATCGCACACATGCCTAACCTGCACCCTAACCATAACTAACCTAACCCACACTCAATCGCACACTTACCTGAACCCGACCCGTAACTTTCCACCACAGCCTTGAAAATACCGAAGCAACAGAAATGGACAACAGAATTCTTTCCCTAGGAAAAAATTTGGTTTTCTGTTGCTTCGATATTTTTAGCTTTCTCTAAATAGGGGTCGATATTATAACATTCAAAATTTTGAAACTTCAAGGTTCTAATATAGTCCCATGTGTATGGCCCTACAAACATGTACAGCAAAACTGTATCATACAGAGGGGCAGCATGTAACATCAGACAGAAGGGGAGCTAGAACAATGACATATACCACAGTCTGCACACAGGCCAAAGTACATATTAACAATACACACACTGCCGACATTCACCATCACTACACAGCCCGCAGTACTGTACAAACATTCACAGAATGTCCAGGTTATGTCATGAAATGTAACCCCTACTGTACATGACTTGTGTAGCAATCTGATATATCACTGGCTTATTATCAGATATAATGACACTATTTATGGTGTACAGCACATATGCACTACTTCATGCATGACATATGTACAAAGGTTGACAGCAAATGCACAGGGCCAGTATAAACATGTTGCTGTGATACCCTCATAAATCTACCACTGTAACGGGGTTTGTTGCAACATATGTCCAATGAGGGATATGTAGTCAGTAACTGTCACGGTCTCCACCATCTACAGACTGCAATCCTCACACTACCTTCTGCATTCCACAGATAGATGCATTGTGGCTAATACATGAAACCAAAGGCACAACACTGCTCAGTCTGCAGATGACCCTGCAGATGGGGATTCCTCATATACATGGAACTGACATGGCAGGTATTGAGACATGTACGACAGGCATATCCAGACAAACACTGTTAAACCAACATTACTCCATATGCAGTACAGCAGCACATACAGTCTGTAGTCAGGTCAGGCACATCCCCCTCCATCTGAGATGCTGTTTGCCAAATAACAGATCTAGTTTCTGCTCACAGCGACAGAAAAGGGCCATGCCACTATGATGTTCCCAGGTACTGGAGTGCGTTTCCATGCAATTGGCTAAGGGAATGTTACCACAGCTGTTCCACATGCAATCAGCTAGGAGAGGGCTGCAATTCGTGCAGAGGCCATCAGCTGATTATGAGCATCACTTAAAATACACATACTGCTGCCTAAGCAAAGCAGGTGTGGGTCTCCATATCCACCAGAGAGGGAGTAGGGGAGGCAGACAGAGGTGAATACATGTCAGGGAGGGGTGGGAGAGTAAAATTGAAGCATGTTTGTGTCACACACCTACCAGCACAAGGTATCAAACCCCCGACAGCTATGTAATGCTATTACAGTTTGATGCTGTTATTGGATCGCCACATGGGTTATCTGCTGGGAGCACTCAAAACATATATGTGATGGTGAGTGACATCTGCAACAGTGATACGGTAGATATACAGTAAGTGACGTACACATGCCTGTTTGCATGAAGATGTGCCAGCGTCAACACAGGGACGCACACACTAACACACTTGGCAGGGCCAGGAGTGCAACTCGTCACTAGTGGGACTGCCACAAAACATCAATGTGCAGGTAACACATGCACCACATGGGTCATATGGAGGTTGTATAGGCAGTGAGTATGAGGGGGTTTCAGACATCAGACAACATGCTTCACTGTGCACTGGGGGGTTGTGAGTGTGGATGTGGACATCGCACCATACAACACACACACACGAACACACAGGGTGCCAGTTCTGACATGCATGGGTGTGTGGTGGTCAACAGTGCCAGCAGGCTATACAAGGGTAAGTGATGGGTATACCTTGGCATCAGGCCACATGACAATGGTCTGCATTGTGGCTCAGGCCTGTAGTTTCTGCATTTGCCCACACAGGTGGGTATTGCATCCAGTCACCTGGGTGTGCATCACTTGACATATATGTCTTCTCTAGTCCATGACTTGGATGGTGTCTAGGATGTGTACACCTCCCACATGCATGTAGAGTGACATGTGGAACTGTACCTGGGGTGTCTGGCCCATGCTGTGAACACAGATTATCATCAGATGTGCCAGCCAGGGACTGGTAATGGTCAACAAGTTTACCCTGCACCTACATTGATAGCATGCTAACAGCATTCTCTGATGTCAGTGTCATCTGTCCATATAGGGCATGTTATGTCCATTGTGAGTCGCATGTGAAGGCACAGTGGGGTTGCTAACTGTGATTGGCAGGCCTTGATGTCACATGTATGGGTATGGCTTTGCACCCCAGCCTCTCAGCTAATTTACATCTGTTATTCCTGTATGGTTGACATTGTGTTATATAGTAGGGCCATCATAAATGAAATAAGCAAAACCCCTTCACATTGCCCACAGGTGTGTCAGGTCACAACCACCTCTACACAGGATACGACAAACACACACACACACACACACACACACACACACACACACACACACACACACACCTGTTATGTCTGGGAGAAGACCCCTACCTAACTAGTTTACTACACTACAGCACTACGCAGTTATAGTACTCGCCATGGACATTACTGAAGTACATCTTCCCCAAAGGTGTATTTCACAATGAATGACATCAGCAGGATTACCAAAGTAGGGCATTTGTAATGTTCTGCAAGTGAGTAGCCTATAATGCATTGCTCCATACACAGACACTGACACACACACAAAACATCCGTAACTGCCATGGATGGAGATGGAACACTACCACCACTTTAAATCACACTACAGCAGTATGCAGTTACAGGATGCGCTATGGGGATTACTGGGCTATCAACTTCCCAGAGGTGTATTTCTAGGTGAGTGACATCAGCAGCCTTGCCAAAGTTGAGGATATGACATGTATGGAGTGTGAGTAGCCTAAAAAGCATTTCTCTCTACACAGAGAGAGACAGGCACGCACACAAACACACATTCACACAATTGCCAGGTCTAGGGTTAGTACCACTACCACCTAACTAGTCTATCACTACAGCAGTACATAGTTATGGGACACGCCATGCATATTACTGAGCTATAGCTCTCCCAAAGGTGTAATTCACATTGGATGACCTTAGCAGGCTTGTCATACTACTGCTATGGGGAGGGCAGTGTGTGCATGGGCCATACTTCATTCATGTAAGAAAAAAGGTGGAGGGGTTGCAATTCTCTATAAATCGGACTGCAAATAAGTAAAGCAAGCTATACACCACCATTTGACAATAATGTTGAAATAATTATTTCTAAACTTCAGCTCAATCCCCATAAAACAATCAACATGATCTGCACCTATCTTCCCCCAGGTAAAAACCTTACTACACTAGAACACCTACTAAGCTGGCTTTCTCTAAATCTTCTACAAGAAACAATAGTACTAGGTGACTTTAATATTGATTGGAATTTATGTAAACATACCAATCCATCCACCCTCATTAACCTGCATGGCTTCTCTCAAACCATTAACTCCCCAACAAGAAATAACAAACCTAATAATAAAGAAAGTATCCTTCACTGGATACTAACAAATAGTCCTTAGCAAAAATATACAACTGGAACCCTCCCAGATGACCTTAGTACACAGCGGTACTGTACAAACATTCACAGAATGTCCAGGTTATGTCATGAAATGTAACCCTACTGTACATGACTTGTAGCAATCTGATATATCACTGGCTTATTATCAGATATAATGACACTATTTATGGTGTACAGCACATATGCACTACTTCATGCATGACATATGTACAAAGGTTGACAGCAAATGCACAGGGCCAGTATAAACATGTTGCTGTGATACCCTCATAAATCTACCACTGTAACGGGGTTTGTTGCAACATATGTCCAATGAGGGATATGTAGTCAGTAACTGTCACGGTCTCCACCATCTACAGACTGCAATCCTCACACTACCTTCTGCATTCCACAGATAGATGCATTGTGGCTAATACATGAAACCAAAGGCACAACACTGCTCAGTCTGCAGATGACCCTGCAGATGGGGATTCCTCATACATGGAACTGACATGGCAGGTATTGAGACATGTACGACAGGCATATCCAGACAAACACTGTTAAACCAACATTACTCCATATGCAGTACAGCAGCACATACAGTCTGTAGTCAGGTCAGGCACATCCCCCTCCATCTGAGATGCTGTTTGCCAAATAACAGATCTAGTTTCTGCTCACAGCGACAGAAAAGGGCCATGCCACTATGATGTTCCCAGGTACTGGAGTGCGTTTCCATGCAATTGGCTAAGGGAATGTTACCACAGCTGTTCCACATGCAATCAGCTAGGAGAGGGCTGCAATTCGTGCAGAGGCCATCAGCTGATTATGAGCATCACTTAAAATACACATACTGCTGCCTAAGCAAAGCAGGTGTGGGTCTCCATATCCACCAGAGAGGGAGTAGGGGAGGCAGACAGAGGTGAATACATGTCAGGGAGGGGTGGGAGAGTAAAATTGAAGCATGTTTGTGTCACACACCTACCAGCACAAGGTATCAAACCCCCGACAGCTATGTAATGCTATTACAGTTTGATGCTGTTATTGGATGCGCCACATGGGTTATCTGCTGGGGAGCACTCAAAACATATATGTGATGGTGAGTGACATCTGCAACAGTGATACGGTAGATATACAGTAAGTGACGTACACATGCCTGTTTGCATGAAGATGTGCCAGCGTCAACACAGGGACGCACACACTAACACACTTGGCAGGGCCAGGAGTGCAACTCGTCACTAGTGGGACTGCCACAAAACATCAATGTGCAGGTAACACATGCACCACATGGGTCATATGGAGGTTGTATAGGCAGTGAGTATGAGGGGGTTTCAGACATCAGACAACATGCTTCACTGTGCACTGGGGGGTTGTGAGTGTGGATGTGGACATACGCACCATACAACACACACACACACGAACACACAGGGTGCCAGTTCTGACATGCATGGGTGTGTGGTGGTCAACAGTGCCAGCAGGCTATACAAGGGTAAGTGATGGGTATACCTTGGCATCAGGCCACATGACAATGGTCTGCATTGTGGCTCAGGCCTGTAGTTTCTGCATTTGCCCACACAGGTGGGTATTGCATCCAGTCACCTGGGTGTGCATCACTTGACATATATGTCTTCTCTAGTCCATGACTTGGATGGTGTCTAGGATGTGTACACCTCCCACATGCATGTAGAGTGACATGTGGAACTGTACCTGGGGTGTCTGGCCCATGCTGTGAACACAGATTATCATCAGATGTGCCAGCCAGGGACTGGTAATGGTCAGCAAGTTTACCCTGCACCTACATTGATAGCATGCTAACAGCATTCTCTGATGTCAGTGTCATCTGTCCATATAGGGCATGTTATGTCCATTGTGAGTCGCATGTGAAGGCACAGTGGGGTTGCTAACTGTGATTGGCAGGCCTTGATGTCACATGTATGGGTATGGCTTTGCACCCCAGCCTCTCAGCTAATTTACATCTGTTATTCCTGTATGGTTGACATTGTGTTATATAGTAGGGCCATCATAAATGAAATAAGCAAAACCCCTTCACATTGCCCACAGGTGTGTCAGGTCACAACCACCTCTACACAGGATACGACAAACACACACACACACACACACACACACACACACACACACACACACACACACACACACACACACACCTGTTATGTCTGGGAGAAGACCCCTACCTAACTAGTTTACTACACTACAGCACTACGCAGTTATAGTACTCGCCATGGACATTACTGAAGTACATCTTCCCCAAAGGTGTATTTCACAATGAATGACATCAGCAGGATTACCAAAGTAGGGCATTTGTAATGTTCTGCAAGTGAGTAGCCTATAATGCATTGCTCCATACACAGACACTGACACACACACAAAACATCCGTAACTGCCATGGATGGAGATGGAACACTACCACCACTTTAAATCACACTACAGCAGTATGCAGTTACAGGATGCTATGGGGATTACTGGGCTATCAACTTCCCAGAGGTGTATTTCTAGGTGAGTGACATCAGCAGCCTTGCCAAAGTTGAGGATATGACATGTATGGAGTGTGAGTAGCCTAAAAAGCATTTCTCTCTACACAGAGAGAGACAGGCACGCACACAAACACACATTCACACAATTGCCAGGTCTAGGGTTAGTACCACTACCACCTAACTAGTCTATCACTACAGCAGTACATAGTTATGGGACACGCCATGCATATTACTGAGCTATAGCTCTCCCAAAGGTGTAATTCACATTGGATGACCTTAGCAGGCTTGTCATACTACTGCTATGGGGAGGGCAGTGTGTGCATGGGCCATACTTCATTCATGTAAGAAAAAAGGTGGAGGGGTTGCAATTCTCTATAAATCCGGACTGCAAATAAGTAAAGCAAGCTATACACCACCATTTGACAATAATGTTGAAATAATTATTTCTAAACTTCAGCTCAATCCCCATAAAACAATCAACATGATCTGCACCTATCTTCCCCCAGGTAAAAACCTTACTACACTAGAACACCTACTAAGCTGGCTTTCTCTAAATCTTCTACAAGAAACAATAGTACTAGGTGACTTTAATATTGATTGGAATTTATGTAAACATACCAATCCATCCACCCTCATTAACCTGCATGGCTTCTCTCAAACCATTAACTCCCCAACAAGAAATAACAAACCTAATAATAAAGAAAGTATCCTTGACTGGATACTAACAAATAGTCCTCAGCAAAAATATACAACTGGAACCCTCCCAGATGACCTTAGTGACCACTTACTAACATATATTATCAGGCATAAAACAAGTATGACCATACCTACCCAAGTCAGAGTATCCCGTAACAAAAATTTTTTTTACCCCAATCTGTTTCTAAATGAACTCAGGCAAATCAACTGGTCACCCCTTAAATCTCTCCCCATAGATGATGCTGCTAGTCTCTTTAATAACTCTTTTTTAACAATCCTTGAACATCATGCACCTACGCGTGAAATACGAGTTAAATCTAAAACAGCCCAATGGCTCTCAAACAATGCAAGGAAACTAATCCTTAGTACAAATAAAGCTTGGGCTAAATGGCGAACCACAAAAAACACAACTGATCACCTTATCTTTAGGCAACAAAGAAATATGACAAAAAAAGCTATACTGCAGGACAAAAAGAACTTCTATACTCAGCTACAGCAATCATCCCTTCACCAACCAAAAAAATTCTGGAGTACCATTAACATGCTAATATCTCATGGCAAAGTGGCCACACCAAATCCTTTAGGCTCAAATCCTGACTGCCCATTACAAACAGCTAATGACTTTAATAATTTCTTTACTTCCGCTATATTAAAGCTAGCAAACCAACAAAGCCCCGATACCTCCAAACTATCAAGCCCAAACCCAATTCCTCCGCCATTTCACCTCAAACCCATACCCACCTCTTATATACTGTCCTTACTTCAAAAATTAAAACCCACAACCCCCTCAGCTGACAAACTACCAGCTGAATACCTCCAACTAGGTGCAAAAGCTATTGCCTACCCCATCTCTATACTGATTAACAGGACCTTAAAAGAAAGTACAATTCCATCTATCTGGAAAATCGCACATATCATCCCTCTTTTCACGGGAGGTGACTCTAATGAATATTCCAACTTCCGCCCTATAGCATTACTATCACCTCTTGCAAAAATAATGGAGAAATGTATCCACAAACAGTTACTTAACCACCTATTAAGCCAAAATCTCCTAGCTAATTGCCAACATGGTTTTCGGCCATTTCATAGTACAACCATAGCCTTACTATCATTTACTGACTCTATTAACAATAATCGCAATAAGAATACTCTTTCCTCAGCATTCTTTGTAGACCTGTCTAAAGCTTTTGACATGGTCAATCACCAACTTCTCCTCCATCGTTTAAAGTCCCTCTCCCTAGACAATTCAACCTTAAACTGGTTTACATCCTACCTGGATAATCGAAAACAGGCAGTTCTTTGGCACAACCATCTCTCTGATCTCCTCCCCACCTCTATAGGTGTCCCTCAAGGCTCTATCTTAGGTCCTCTACTGTTCTCCATTTTTATAAATGACCTTCACCTAACCACTTCTCTATCAACTTGTATTCAATATGCAGATGACACTTCTATCATTTGCTCGGCCTCAACACAGTCGGAACTTCATTCCCTCACACAAAAAAACTTCTCGACAATAGAACAATGGTTCTCAAATCAGTGTCTCCTCCTTAACCCCAAAAAAACAAAACTCTTGCTTTTTACACCTACTCACTTGTCTCCCTCCCCTAATTTTACTCTTATATCTAGTAATGGTACCCTTATCTCTCCAGACCAAAATACCAAACTCTTTGGCATTACAATTGATAATCAACTAAAATTTGATACACACATTAACGCTATAATAAAATCTACTAACAGAAAACTTGGCTCTCTCTATAGAATCAAATCCTTCTTAACTCCTGAAGCCAGAACTACTATAGCTAGAACCCACTTCATTTCTACCCTATTATATGCCTCCCCCATATTTACTAATCTTTCTAAGTTTAATCTGAACAAACTAGCTATAGCATATAATAGTACTGCCAGATTTGCCACTAACTCTCCATATAGGACTCATCACTGTCACAATCTAAAAAAACTAGGCTGGCTTGAACTACCCCACCTAATTCAGCTTAACCAACTTACCATTGCACACAATGCCCTTTATCACCCTGACAACACTCCAATGCTCTCTACCATCATAAAACCTTACACCAATCTGAGGAACCTACGCTCCTCTAACAAAGTATTGATTCATACCTCCTTATCTAATAACTTAGCAGGTGACTCTATATTTTCCAACTCAGTTGGAAAAATTTGGAATCAACTACCTCAACACCTCACAACCCTAACATCACTCCCACTATTTAAAACTAACCTAAAACTCTTCCTATCCAACCACTGGCTCTGCTCGTGTAATAACCCTGACTAATCATCTTCATCAACAAGCCTGACGAATCTTCTTCATCTTCATTTCCTTTTTTTTTTCTTCTTTTATTTGATTCACTAACTTTCCTTCTTACTTAATAAATCTAGACTACTAAATTTTCTTCAGCACACTCGATTCTGATACTCCCTCTACTAAATGACATATATCTTAAATTTTCAACCTCTAACAAAATTGCTTTTAAAGTAAACAATGTTCATAACTCCTATATTCTCCAGTACTACACTATTCTGTATTCAAATGACTTCACATCCTGTTGGAGTGTTACTATTCTATGTTTTTCTTCTGTATATTTCTACCTGTTTAGAAGTATTGTAGCAGAACATAGGCTTATGGTTCTGTGTTTTTTTTTTTGCATATTACTTGTATAATTCTGATATCTTGAATTTTTGATATTTTGATATTTTGCTATAATTTTTAATCTCGTTAGTAGTATTGTAGTGGAGCTTTTCTCCTTGGGCCTCCACTGAAAATGGACATGTATCCAGTTGGACTAGCTCGGTAAACAAATGTAAAATAAATAAAAAATAAAATAAAATAAATGTAGGGGTTGACATGCCACATGCGGGCACACACGGGGTCATATGTCACAGGTACGTGTATACAGCTACTAGATGGCTACTTCCTTGTACAGTCTTGCTGCACAGCTGGCATGTGCACCACATAGTCTGTCATGCTGACAGGTACTGGTGGCTAGTATCTGCAGTGGGTTACATCCACACCTCATGTGTTTGGGGCCCTTTGGTTGTGTGCCGGTTGGGACAGGCCCAGATAGCTCCTTGTCACCCTCTTCCACACATCTATGCCCGTGTACTTTTGGCTTATTATAGTGTGTTGTCCTTATATGTTTGCCTGTATTCCTATCCAGTGTGTGTGCAAGGCAGGAGTGGTGTATACTGACATGTTTCTGCACTGAGAACTACGACTGCCAGATATGTCGGGTCCACTGGTGTTTGCAGACATGGGAAGTGTGTAAGCATGCCCAGTATGGCCATCTGTGTTGCATGTGTGGATAAAGTCCAGGTAGTTTGTACTGCGGTGCTGACCTTTGTGTTGTACACCGACAGGTAGCATGCTGTGTCTGCAGGGTATCCATCGCTCATTTGGCATTGACTGTTGCTACATTTCTGCATAGCTGGGGACACACACACACCTGTTTCTACTGTTCTACACAGGAGTGGGGGGGGGGCACACCTGACTGTTACTATAAGTGTACGTTGAATGGGGCACACCTGACACTTGTACACATTTTTAGGACTGTACTGGTATGTCAGGTACTCCATTTCAGTTTGTAGTCTTACCTATCCTGCTGGCTAGAGGCTTACCAGTGTACTACAGATCCTAGCTTTGTTTACCTACATATTAGTGTCTGACTTCCTAGCCTTCACAACTTACATCCGACTGCCTGGCCTGCTGTGGTCTGTCTTTGTAGGCCTGGGAGGGGTTACCCATAGGGCACATTCAGAGGCCATAGTACAGCATTTGTTTGTGTTTGTCTTCACCTGTCCTGCTGGCTGAGACTGTTGTTTGGTATGTGAACCTTCCTGACTGGCATGTGTGGCTCTTATGTACACACATGTTGCTCAGGCCATTCCTGCAGTGGGTTTTGTCACCCTGTATAGTACTGGCTACTATGGTGACTCCAGTATCTGTTACCAATGTCATGATGCCACTATGGGTGTCTACTGTCTGCTGCCTTGACATTCGGCCACCCAATTCCCTTGCATGGTCACATCCATACCATAGCTACAGGTAAAAACACATTCTACTCCATTTGGCAATTTGTAGGTTGAGTGACTTACCTTGAGGGTGTGCCGGACTTGATGATGGTGCTGGAGGGCTGCCTATGTTGGATGCACATAGTGTACTCCCTATACATGGTTGGGCACAGGTAGTGTCATGTTTGGCATCCCTTTTACTGTCTGTGCGAGTCAGAGAGGTGGCACATACCATAACAATTTGGGTACATGTAGCTGGTGAATACTGTAGGGCTCCACCAGATGTGTCCAGACACCGGAACCGTGTCCTGAGTATCCCAAACACATGCTCTATTATATGTCTGGCCTGTGCGTGTGCCTTATTATGGCATTGTTGTTCAGGTGTGTGTGCATTTCTGATGGGTGTCATCAGCCACGCCTTCAGTGGGTACCCAGCATCCCCCACTAGGTGACCGTAGGGGATGTCCACATCGGAAAATTTGTGGTACAGCTGTGTCAGTTGCCATATGTGTGAATCGTCACAGCTTCCAGGGCAGCCAGCACACAATCACATACGCCTTGGCAGTTGATGGAGGGGATGCTCCTGCGGGTGATGTAGGCCCTACCCTGCTCACCGGGTGGTGCTTTGATGCATGAGTGAGTGCAGTCTATAGCACCCACTACCCCAGGTTAGTCTGCTATTTGGTGGAAGAGATGCATATTGCTGGTCAATACCTCACGTGTGTTGAGGAAATATACGTGCTCACTGGCATGTGCTGACATGGCATCCAGGAACTGTTGAAATACTCTGGATGCTGATGCCTGTGAGATGCCCATGATATCCCCAGTTGTGCTTTGGGAGGTACCTGTGGCTAATATACCTAGGCCTACACATACCTTGGTATCCACTGGGATGGGTTCTCCTCGGCCAGTTTGGTCGTCAGGTGTGACCTGCACAGCTCAACGATTTGCTGTAGGAGGTCTCTGTCCACCCTATAGTGCTTCACTATCTCCAGCTCATCAAGCCCCTGGTAGGTTACCCTGGGTCTGTACACTCTTCTCTGTCTCCTCACTGTGGGTTGTTTGGCAGCATTCATATCCTCACCACCCTCAGCCTCTTGCGCATGTTGTTCTATGTTGCCTGCTGCAGTCCTTCTCATTTTGTAGGTTTGCTTGTTAAATTTCCCCGCTTATATACAGTGGTGGGGCAGAGTATGGAAAAAACAGGGGGGAAGGTGTTTGCTTAGTTTATAGTAGTGTTCTGGGCTGGGCTGGTCTGCTGCCTGTGTAATTAGCTGATTCTGATACATTTCACCTGACAGCTCAGCTAGTTCTCCTTGATTGCCTTCCTACTGCTGTTTTCCCTTCCCATTGCCTCCCTGTTTAAGCCTGTGTGCGTGCCACGCAAACAAAGTGCTCAAATGTGCACAGAGCTGCTATTTCCTGATTTAACTTCCTTTTTCTTCCTGTGAAACCTGGTGCAAGGTGCACACCTGCTTACACTTTATAAGGAGTGCTAGGCAGTTTGGACACACCTCTAGCTTAGCTGTGCAAAGCTAGGAGCAGTCCCAAGCCACAGGGCTCCAATTCACTTACAGTATGCCTGACACCCCCCAATGATGTCACCTATATCCTAGTCTTGCACTCAGCTATTTATACTCTTAGACTCTTGGGACCTGCCTCACACTCTGGGGAAATCTGGAATTCACTATCCTTCCCCTCATTTGCATAGGATTGCCTGCTAATGCATAGTTACATGTCCCACACTGAGCCTCCCCCCTTAGCAACCATTATTCAATGGCCAGGTTGTCTTATGCCTGCCACTGACTTGCATGGCAGAATACTACTTTTAGTTAGAATGCTCATTATAAGTTTATTTTTTTATATTCCCACCGATCCTGTTTGTGCGCCGCTGCCCTATGCTTAAACAGCCAAAATCGGCGAAAAAAATAAATAAAAGTTGATTTTTTTAGTTTTGAAACAGTTTGCAATGCCAATGGCCTTATACTTGCCCATTAGCATGCTTCCTCAGTGATATGCAGCCTTTATTTTGAGCTGTCATAGCTCCGTTTTGTAGTTTGCAGAAATGTACTCGGTTACTAACTGAATACATTTCTGCAGACTGCACTCATCCTGCACTGACAGCTGACAGCTTCCTGGATTGGAAATTACCCTCATTTGCATGGTTTTCACCTGCAAAGGAGGGTAATTTGCATACAGGAGCTCGGTCCGTGCAGAATTAGCCTAAGAGCTCATGTACACATCTCGGGAGCTCGCTCCTGATCGTGACGTCGGCCATATTGCCAAAAATAGCTCTTAGACTAATCCTGCAAGCTATAAAGGGCTTCAGAACTGGGAAAGTCTTACAATGAAAACACAGGATAATAAGGGAAAGGAAGGGGAAAAATCAAATGCCATCATGGAAATATAGACTAGAGAAAACTATAAAGCAATTAAAACGTGTTACTGTTAGAAGAGTATGAACAGATCAACAAAAATACTCAAAATACTCAGAAAGATAGGCATGATAAAAGCGATGTGTTTTTCCTCAGGGAGGCAGCAAATGGAGGTGTGATGGGGAAAAAAGAGGTAATTGGGAACATATTTTCTGGGAATGAGGTGAGTTGGCGGACTTTAAGGTTCCCTGTTGAATGCACTGTCAGAAACGGGTGGGCAGATTGGTGCGATGAGGGAGGTGATTTTTCTGAGCTATGATATAGACTGGGAAATGCCTAGACATGGTAAGGCCTTGCTGTGTCTAATTATGGTGGCTGCCAAAAAGCAATCTTTTTTTTTTGCCCGTGTACTTTTGGCTTATTATAGTGTGTTGTCCTTATATGTTTGCCTGTATTCCTATCCAGTGTGTGTGCAAGGCAGGAGTGGTGTATACTGACATGTTTCTGCACTGAGAACTACGACTGCCAGATATGTCGGGTCCACTGGTGTTTGCAGACATGGGAAGTGTGTAAGCATGCCCAGTATGGCCATCTGTGTTGCATGTGTGGATAAAGTCCAGGTAGTTTGTACTGCGGTGCTGACCTTTGTGTTGTACACCGACAGGTAGCATGCTGTGTCTGCAGGGTATCCATCGCTCATTTGGCATTGACTGTTGCTACATTTCTGCATAGCGGGGGGACACACACACACCTGTTTCTACTGTTCTACACAGGAGTGGGGGGGGGGCACACCTGACTGTTACTATAAGTGTACGTTGAATGGGGGGGGGGGGCACACCTGACACTTGTACACATTTTTTAGGACTGTACTGGTATGTCAGGTACTCCATTTCAGTTTGTAGTCTTACCTATCCTGCTGGCTAGAGGCTTACCAGTGTACTACAGATCCTAGCTTTGTTTACCTACATATTAGTGTCTGACTTCCTAGCCTTCACAACTTACATCCGACTGCCTGGCCTGCTGTGGTCTGTCTTTGTAGGCCTGGGGGAGGGGTTACCCATAGGGCACATTCAGAGGCCATAGTACAGCATTTGTTTGTGTTTGTCTTCACCTGTCCTGCTGGCTGAGACTGTTGTTTGGTATGTGAACCTTCCTGACTGGCATGTGTGGCTCTTATGTACACACATGTTGCTCAGGCCATTCCTGCAGTGGGTTTTGTCACCCTGTATAGTACTGGCTACTATGGTGACTCCAGTATCTGTTACCAATGTCATGATGCCACTATGGGTGTCTACTGTCTGCTGCCTTGACATTCGGCCACCCAATTCCCTTGCATGGTCACATCCATACCATAGCTACAGGTAAAAACACATTCTACTCCATTTGGCAATTTGTAGGTTGAGTGACTTACCTTGAGGGTGTGCCGGACTTGATGATGGTGCTGGAGGGCTGCCTATGTTGGATGCACATAGTGTACTCCCTATACATGGTTGGGCACAGGTAGTGTCATGTTTGGCATCCCTTTTACTGTCTGTGCGAGTCAGAGAGAGGTGGCACATACCATAACAATTTGGGTACATGTAGCTGGTGAATACTGTAGGGCTCCACCAGATGTGTCCAGACACCGGAACCGTGTCCTGAGTATCCCAAACACATGCTCTATTATATGTCTGGCCTGTGCGTGTGCCTTATTATGGCATTGTTGTTCAGGTGTGTGTGCATTTCTGATGGGTGTCATCAGCCACGCCTTCAGTGGGTACCCAGCATCCCCCACTAGGTGACCGTAGGGGATGTCCACATCGGAAAATTTGTGGTACAGCTGTGTCAGTTGCCATATGTGTGAATCGTCACAGCTTCCAGGGCAGCCAGCACACAATCACATACGCCTTGGCAGTTGATGGAGGGGATGCTCCTGCGGGTGATGTAGGCCCTACCCTGCTCACCGGGTGGTGCTTTGATGCATGAGTGAGTGCAGTCTATAGCACCCACTACCCCAGGTTAGTCTGCTATTTGGTGGAAGAGATGCATATTGCTGGTCAATACCTCACGTGTGTTGAGGAAATATACGTGCTCACTGGCATGTGCTGACATGGCATCCAGGAACTGTTGAAATACTCTGGATGCTGATGCCTGTGAGATGCCCATGATATCCCCAGTTGTGCTTTGGGAGGTACCTGTGGCTAATATACCTAGGCCTACACATACCTTGGTATCCACTGGGATGGGTTCTCCTCGGCCAGTTTGGTGCGTCAGGTGTGACCTGCACAGCTCAACGATTTGCTGTAGGAGGTCTCTGTCCACCCTATAGTGCTTCACTATCTCCAGCTCATCAAGCCCCTGGTAGGTTACCCTGGGTCTGTACACTCTTCTCTGTCTCCTCACTGTGGGTTGTTTGGCAGCATTCATATCCTCACCACCCTCAGCCTCTTGCGCATGTTGTTCTATGTTGCCTGCTGCAGTCCTTCTCATTTTGTAGGTTTGCTTGTTAAATTTCCCCGCTTATATACAGTGGTGGGGCAGAGTATGGAAAAAACAGGGGGGAAGGTGTTTGCTTAGTTTATAGTAGTGTTCTGGGCTGGGCTGGTCTGCTGCCTGTGTAATTAGCTGATTCTGATACATTTCACCTGACAGCTCAGCTAGTTCTCCTTGATTGCCTTCCTACTGCTGTTTTCCCTTCCCATTGCCTCCCTGTTTAAGCCTGTGTGCGTGCCACGCAAACAAAGTGCTCAAATGTGCACAGAGCTGCTATTTCCTGATTTAACTTCCTTTTTCTTCCTGTGAAACCTGGTGCAAGGTGCGCACACCTGCTTACACTTTATAAGGAGTGCTAGGCAGTTTGGACACACCTCTAGCTTAGCTGTGCAAAGCTAGGAGCAGTCCCAAGCCACAGGGCTCCAATTCACTTACAGTATGCCTGACACCCCCCAATGATGTCACCTATATCCTAGTCTTGCACTCAGCTATTTATACTCTTAGACTCTTGGGACCTGCCTCACACTCTGGGGAAATCTGGAATTCACTATCCTTCCCCTCATTTGCATAGGATTGCCTGCTAATGCATAGTTACATGTCCCACACTGAGCCTCCCCCCTTAGCAACCATTATTCAATGGCCAGGTTGTCTTATGCCTGCCACTGACTTGCATGGCAGAATACTACTTTTAGTTAGAATGCTCATTATAAGTTTATTTTTTTATATTCCCACCGATCCTGTTTGTGCGCTGCCCTATGCTTAAACAGCCAAAATCGTGAAAAAATAAATAAAAGTTGATTTTTTTAGTTTTGAAACAGTTTGCAATGCCAATGGCCTTATACTTGCCCATTAGCATGCTTCCTCAGTGATATGCAGCCTTTATTTTGAGCTGTCATAGCTCCGTTTTGTAGTTTGCAGAAATGTACTCGGTTACTAACTGAATACATTTCTGCAGACTGCACTCATCCTGCACTGACAGCTGACAGCTTCCTGGATTGGAAATTACCCTCATTTGCATGGTTTTCACCTGCAAAGGAGGGTAATTTGCATACAGGAGCTCGGTCCGTGCAGAATTAGCCTAAGAGCTCATGTACACATCTCGGGAGCTCGTTCCTGGATCGCACGTCGGCCATATTGCCAAAAATAGCTCTTAGACTAATCCTGCAAGCTATAAAGGGCTTCGTAAATCCGGGGGAAAGTCTTACAATGAAAAACACAGGATAATAAGGGAAAGGAAGGGGAAAAATCAAATGCCATCATGGAAATATAGACTAGAGAAAACTATAAAGCAATTAAAACGTGTTACTGTTAGAAGAGTATGAACAGATCAACAAAAATACTCAAAATACTCAGAAAGATAGGCATGATAAAAGCGATGTGTTTTTCCTCAGGGAGGCAGCAAATGGAGGTGTGATGGGGAAAAAAGAGGTAATTGGGAACATATTTTCTGGGAATGAGGTGAGTTGGCGGACTTTAAGGTTCCCTGTTGAATGCACTGTCAGAAACGGGTGGGCAGATTGGTGCGATGAGGGAGGTGATTTTTCTGAGCTATGATATAGACTGGGAAATGCCTAGACATGGTAAGGCCTTGCTGTGTCTAATTATGGTGGCTGCCAAAAAAGCAATTACTAGAAAATCAAAATCAAAATCTAAACCTAGAAGTAGTGAATATAGTAACAGAGATTAAATAACTAGAATTGAGATCTTTAAAAAAGGGTAGGAGCAAACTACATAGGAAAAATGGGAATTGTAGGAACAATACATACAGGGGAGAAATGAGGTTTAAAAGAAGGCAGGACTTAAATGAGCTAAGCAATGTTTGACTGAAAATGATTGAGTAGATGACAAGTGATGTATAATGTTTGCAATTGGGAGTGTGTCAGTATGGTTTGTGATGTAAAATGCTTGCAATTAGGACTGTGTCGATCTAGTTTGTTTCCATTTATATAAATGTATGATTGCCTACATTGTATGTGATAGTTTAATAAAGATGTTTATTGTTTTAAAAAAAAAATAAAAGAAGAAAACTTAATCATGGCAATAGAACAAAAGGGCAACAAAAGAAAGTTATATGGAACAAAGGATCATTTGTTAAAGTTTAACATTATTCCACATTCACTGATAAAAAAGTGCTTAAAATTGTGTGATACACCCTAAACTGATTGATTACATTACACTGACCATGAAACAGAGGCAAACCACTTTTGCAGTTATGCCATGATAAAGGACAAATTATTATTCCAGGGATAAACACAGCCCCTACTGACTACCACATCAACAGCAACCCCCTAAACATAAAACTGTGGTGAGAGACCTGGATACTCAGGTTGACAATCTCACATTCAACCATCATGTAGCAGCAGTGGTCAGAAAAGCCTTTTACTTGGTTCATCTCATAAGTAAAGGCACTGCATCCAGGAAAAAAGGAGTTTTTTATCTCTCTATACACCTCCCTCATTAGACCAATAATAGAGTATAATGCCCCATTTTGTACGTACCTCTCCAAACATCTGCACCAACTGGAAAGGCCACAGAAATACCTCATAAAGAGAATCCATGGCCTCCAACACCTTCCCTATGTGGACAGGCTGAAATCACTATCACTCTGTTTGGTATCATAAAGATTACTCAGAGGTGATCTGTATCTCGCCTACAAGGCAATCTCGGACCCTGCCCTACTAGAGATGCTCCATATCCACAAGTCTAACTCCTTGCACATTACTCGCTCAAAAGGCCTAAATCTAATATGCGACATCAACAAAACCTGCTGAACGGACAGGTTTGTCTCCCAGAGGCTGCCCCATCTCTGGAATAGACTTCCCATACACGTCAGAGTACCTCGCTGACCCTCCAAGCACAACCTTGATGAGTGGATGGGAAACCACAAATTTGTCACAGGGGTTCCACCTATGCCCTTCATTGACAGGGGTGACAAGTGCTGACTGAGGTTTCTTTTTGGGGATAAACTTTTGGCTAGGCTTGTAAGGGCCCCAGGGCCATTAGCCTAGTAACCTCCTATGATTCTATGATAAAAATTCAAATGGGAATATTCCAGGGAGATTCTATCACTCCTGCTCTTTTGTCTTGCCCTTAACACATTAAGCTGCCTACTTAACAGATTAGTTCATGACTACAATTTGGCTCCCAGAAACCAACAAAGTATAAAAGACTTCTCATCTTCTTTTTGTGGATGATTGATTTAAAACTGTATAGGTCATCAGATGAGGAAATGCAATCACAACTGCAAGTGGTCAAAACTTTTTCAGATGATATAAGAATGTCATTTGGTCTTGACGAATGTGCAAAAGCAACCTTTAAAGCAGGAAAGCTGCAGCACCAAGAAAACATCAGTTTGGAACAGAAATGTGATATAAAAGAACTTGAGCAAGAGGGAGTTTATAAATATTTGGGAATTGATGAAGGATCAACAATTATACATGAACAAATGCAAATAAAACTTAGTGAGGAATATTTAAGAAGAATAAAATTAATACCTAAAACAGAACTGACATCTAGGAATTAAGTCCAAACTATAAATCAATTTGCTCTTCCTGACTGACTGACCCCAAAAGGTGTTGGATTGGTTGTAAGGAAAACAAGACGGATGCTTCATGTTTATCAAATGATTTTTTTTTTTCAAATGATTTATAAAAATCAGTGTATACCAAGATTACATATTCCCCATTCTGAAGGAGGTATGGGCCTTCTCAAAATTAATTACATGCATAAATCTGCAGTCATAGGACTGCATACATATTTGCTGACCTCATAAGACCCAAACATAGTGAAAGTTTTAAAACATGAGGAGAAGAAGTCTAAAATGACTTCCCTACTTAGTTTAGCAGAAGCATATCAGTGTCACATAGGAATGGAAATCATACCAGAAGTAGATAAAAATCAGGCAACAAGTGAATGTGCCAAAAAAACAAAAGAAAGAATATAAGGTGAAGGCTCAGATGAGAAGACAAGAAATGTGGAAAATGCATAAAGATAGTTGCAAGTGTAGAACTCTCTTGGAACAAACTCATGTTAATCAGGAGCAAACAATAGTAGTAAATTAAGGAGAGGCGAATTTAAACCAACAGATGAAAGGTTAATATTGGCGGCCCAAGATAGCAGACTATGTAAATGTTGGTTTACAAAGTCCTTTTAACATGTGGGAGAAACAGACAAATGTATGTTTTGTAAAACATAATTCAACACAATCTCACATCTTGTTGCTGGTTGTGATATACTAATGGCAGAAGAACTGTATACTGAAAGGCATAATAATGTGATTGTTGCACTGGGGATTGTGCAAACATTATAATACTGAAGTAGCTTAAAAACAATGGAAACATGCGTCACAAAGCATTATAGAAAATGATGAAGTTTATATCATGTTACCAACAGTTCAAAAAACATATGCGAGAAAACCAGATATAGTAGTCCATGAAAACAAGACAAAAGTAGGATTGATCACTGCAATTGCTAGACCCAGTGACTAGACTGTCTTCTGCACAGAGAGAGACAAAATCATAAAATATCAGGATTTGCAGGCAGAAACGAGGGTAATGTGGAAGAAGGATACCCAGACAATTCCAATATAAGTAGGAACAATGGGTGTCATAAAAAGAATTTACAATCATACTTAGATATGTTACAGATACATGAAACTCATACGAATTGCAGGAGGAGTCATTACTCGCAACACTGCGAGTGTTGGGAAGAGCACGTCTGGCTAACATCAAAGACTGAAACAATACTAATTGCATGATCTTTAATCATACTTTGACTTAAGACTGCGTATTAGAAAAGTCAAAAGACTTGGAGAAATTAAAAAGCAAAACACATTCTACATAAATATAATAAGAAAAAAAATCCACCTTCCTCCTCCTCCCCACACTACTATACAGCCCTACAACATTTACCGAATGCAACTCTTCTACTAAGTAGTAACTAGAAAGTTGCAACAATAACATCAGTAAATTTGTATGTAGTCTCCACCACTGTACAGCCATACACAATGAAAACTGGCTCAAACTCCTTCATCACATCCTTCTTTTATGCTACTCGTTGCTCACAGGATACTACATTCCCCAATTAATACTTGCTCGCTAGCCAACCTCATCCAATGGTATGCAACAAATAGACCTCCTATGCTCCATAGAACTTAAACCGTACCTACAAAACCCAGTAACTTATATGGCAAGTCACTTTTATGTTAACTTCTCTAAAGAGTGGAACAATCATCCAAGCGTCACTAGGTTCTTGAATAATCTACAGCACTTCAAAACTGCTGTAACTGCACTTTATCTAAAGGCTGACCTTTTTACTTCCATTCCCTTCTTTTTATTTTCTGCTCCTTTTCCTCAAACTCTCTCTCCCCTTCCCCTACTCCCACTTAAAACACTCATGGATTCTCCACCCCCTCTAGTCTTTCTCTCAACTTAACACCTTCTCTTAGCTCTCTCTAAAAATCATTACCCTCTTTCCCCCAACTTAACGCCCTCTCTCAGCTCTCTAGATCATAAATAAAATCATCACCCTCCCTCCCTGCCTACCCATCTTTAAATCTCAGCATTTTTTCTCTCCCTGAAGTCATTTCCTGATTGTCTAATGTCTGTTGTGTTTCTGAATATGTTTCTCTGTACTGGAGCTTCTCTACCCAGGGCTCCACTGGAAATGAGCATGTAGTCCTACCTGGACTTTCCCGGTAAACAAAAAAAAAGTTATGTTCTTACCATAACGTTCCAACTGTGTTGTTGATCTTCATTCATTCATTACTGATGGGTCTCAGTTCCATCCTCGGAACCTTGTCAGCCGTTATAACAAGGTCACGCCAGCCAAAAAAGTCTTTGAGCTCAGCTTACCCATAGTGCCCCTCTCTCTATCACCTCAGATCGAGTTTGTCTGTAAGAAAGAAAGTGGAAGCTTTATCTGAGCAAATTCCCTATCATGGGATTTGGACCAAATCCAAACCTCCAGGAGTCTTTCAGAGAGGGAAGGAGGGTGGGATGAAATGAATGAATGAAGATCAATAACACAGATGGAACATTATGGTAAGACCATAATGTCTTTATCTGATGTTGTTAATCTTCATTCATTCATTACTGATTGGACAGAGTCCCTAGCTACTTTATGTCCCAGGAGGCCCTGTGGAAGGATATTCCTCAGCACCACTGACCCAAAGGATGCTCTCCACCTGGAGACCAAATCCAATTTGTAATGAGTGATACGGGTATGAGTAGTAGCCCATGTTGCTGCTGCACAAATGTCATCCATGGAAGCCCTTGAATGGAAGGCAACAGATGTTGTGACTGATCTGGTTGTATGAGCTTTGAACTTAGTTGGTAGATGAACTCTGTTTTGTTGATACGGAAAGCAAATGCAATCTCTCAACCATTTAGATAAAGTTACTTTAGAAACTGATTTTCCCAATTTTCCTCCTGAGGATACAAATAATTGGTCAGATTTTCGTAGTGATTTAGTTCTGTCCAAACAAAATCGTAATTGTGTATGCACATCAAGCAAATACAGGCAATGTTTTCCTTTATTAGAAAAACTGGGAAAGAAGACTGGCAGGACAATAGTTTGATTAATAGTCATATCTGAGATAACTTTGGGTAAGAAGGAGGGATTAGTCCGGAGTGATACTCGGTCTTTATGGAAAACCGTGTAGGGACGTTGTATGCACAAGGCTTGTAGTTTAGATATTCATCTTGATGAGGTAATAGCTACCAAGAAGAGTTTTCCAGGACAAGTATTTTATATTGCAAGTGGCAGCAGGCTCGAAAGGAGGACGAGTTAAGGATTGTAGAACTAATGTCAAATTCCAAGGTTCGATTGGTTCTTTGAAGGGTGGTCTTTCAAAAAGGTTTTACAGAGACGGTGAAAAATCAAAGACAAGTCCTGGAAGCTGTTGTGGAAGTTTGAAATAACCTCCAGGTGAACTCAAATAGTGGAGGCTGCCACTCCTGAGTGGAGGAGATTTGACAGATAGTCTAGCACAGAACTAACCAAAGCTGAGAAAGGGTCTAGTGTCCCTTCTCTCGGGACCAAATTATGAATCTTTTCCACTTGTTGAGAAAAAGTTTCCTGGTGGATGGTTTGTGGGAAGCCAAGAAGAATGTTACGTACAGGGGAGGATAGATTATTATGTCTGGCAATTACTGGAAGTGGAGGAACCAAGCTATCAGCTTGAGACTCGATATGTTTGGATGTATCAACCCTTGCGGATGTGATAGTAATTTTGGATCCAGAATCCATGGTTGGTGTACTAGGTGAGGCCAAAGGAAGGGAAACCAAACTTGTCGGGGCCAATAGGGTGCAACAAGGATTACTCTGCATCTCAACCAAAGGGCTTTCTTTAGAAATTGCAGGATCAGGGTAAGGGGGGGGGGGGAGGCATAAAGAAGTCCTGTGGGACAATCATGTACTAGAGCGTCCCTTGGGGACTCCTCTGAGGGGGAATTAGGGCAAAGTAGATGCTGCATTTGTGGTTTGTGGGGGATGCAAATAGATTGCAGCAAGGCTGACCCCAGTGACTGAAGATCTTTGCCGCTATGACAGGGTTGAGGGACTACTTGTGAAGCAGTAGGATGCATCTGCTCAGCTTGTCTGCAATTACATTGGAATCCCTGGGAATGTGTGTTGCTATCAGAAAGTAGTTGGAAGACATCCCCCATTGCCAAATTCGCATGGCTTCTTGACACAATGGTTAGGATTTGGTTCCCCCTTGTTTGCTGATATACCAGACTATAGCCATGTTGTCCGACTGGATAGCAATTGTCCCTGATGAGAGGACAGGTTGGAATGCTTGCAATGCCAGAAGCACTATCTTCAGTTCTAGAACACTGATATGTAGGTTGGCCTCGATGGAGGACCAAGTGCCTTGGACTGTTTTTCCCTGAAAATGCCCCACCTACCCCATAAGGGGAGTGTCTGTGGTCACCGTGGCCTTGGGCTGAGAGGTGGAGAAAGGGCGACTCCATAGATCTTTTTCTGGCTTCATCCACCACATTAAGTCCTGTTTGCATTGATTTGTTATGTGGATCTAAAAGGACATCGGATGAGTTAAGGAGGACCACTGTGTTGCTAAGAGCCACTATAGGAGTCTCATGTTTAGTTTTGCTAGGGGAACTATAGTAATCGATGCTGCCATTCATCCAGGTAGTTGAAGAACTGCTTGAGCTGACATCTTGTCCTGAGACAGTATCACCCAGAGAGAGATCTTAGTCTCTGTAACCTGTGAAGTGGAAGGGAGACTAGACAAGAGTGAGTGTCAAAAGTTGCCCCTATGAATTCTATGTTTTGAGTAGAAGTCACCTTGGATTTTCCTTCGTTTATAGAGATCCCTAAGGACTTTGCTAGCTTCAGAGTATAATGTAAGGCTATAACCAGTAGACACTTGGTGGGGATGGTAAGGAACCAATCATCTAAGCACAGAAACACCCAGAATCCTTGCAGTCTTAAGTGAGCTGTTACCACTGCCATGCATTTGGTGAACACTCTGTGGGGGTTGTAGAGAGGCCAAAGGGCAACGCTCAGAATTGGTAGTGACTGGCTACCAGCCTGAAGCAGAGAAATCTCCTGGAGTGTTTGCCATTTTTGTGATAATACACATCCTGGAGATCTATCGAGCACATCCAATCATCTTTCTCCACAAACAGGAGGATAGACTGAACTGTGACCATCCGGAATTTTGTCTGACGAATTTGTTTAAGATGTTAAGGTCCAAAATTGGCCTCCACTCCCCTGTCTTTTTTGGCACTAAAAAGAACCTTGAAAAAATCCAGATCCTACTTGGTCTGGTGGGACTGTTCGGATGACTCATTTTTTGAGCAGCTTTTGAATTTCTTGAGCTGCTGCATCCCTTTCACTGAGTGGAACATCGGGGATTCACCTTTGTGGTCCTGGAAAAAGATCAAAGGGAATATTGTAACCTCTGGTTATTACTGTCTGCACATAAGAATCTGTCTTTATGGACTGCCAAGGCAAGGTGGTGCAGAGAAAACCATCCCCCGACTGCTTCTAGACGTAAGCAATTTGGCCGCTCTTCAGGAGTGCTGATAGGGCTGTCCAGAAAAAGAACCTCTGGATCCCTGATTATGTGGGCCTCCTCTGCCTCTGGGGCATCTTCCTGATGAGTTCCCCCTCTGCCCCAGGGGGAAAACTCACCACGTGTGTGGCGCGGAAAGGACCCTGGGATTTTTTGTACTACATTTTCCGCTCCTCTGATTCCTAGAGTAAGATTGTTGGGGGTGGAAAAGCGCACACCCATGGCAGATAGGGCCTTGCCGTCCTTTTCACACCTGGCTAATGTGTCTTTTACCTTAGGGCCAAAAAGGGAGGAAGCATCAACACGAGCATCGACAAAGGAAGACTTAAAAGGGCCCGTAAAGTCACATAAGCACATCCAGGCGTAACGTCTCATAACAACACCTGCACCCGCTGCTCTAGCCACCCCTTCAGTAGTATGAGAAATCAACCGCATGGACAAATAAGAAATGGATTCAAGGGTGGCAAGCTGTGAGACAACTCTGTCATGTACCTCATCAGATACTGCTCCTGCTACAGTTCCCAAGAGTTCTGTAATAAGGTCCTTCTGGAGACGTGTAAAGTGTGCCAAGCAATTCAAGGATCGAATAGCAAAGGTCAATGAAGCATATACCTGCTTCCCTAGTCTGTCCTTCGTCCAAGACTTCCTGTTGGAGGATGGATAGTAGAACATTCCTCAGCAAGTTATTTCCTAGTGGCTGCCGCCACCACCACAGCGTCTACTGCCAAGCCTTTGGACCAACTGGAGAAATCCTCTGGGGGGGGTAGAATTTTGTCTGGTCTCTGGGGGACAGGTTCAATGGTGTAAGGACTCTTCCAAGTGCGCTGCACGATAAGCTGTATTAGTTCATCTGCAGGCGAGGTCACTCAAGAAGTAGAGGGTCGAGTACGGAAAGCCTGCAAGAATACAGACTTCTCAGTGGAAGGGTTGGAGGGCTTCCAGTCTCCCCACTGTTTCAGGATTTCCAGTATATTTCCAAAAGAGACATCTTCCGGGAGTGACCGTGGGGACCCTTCCCCAACATCGTAGTCTGCATCTTCAGTAAGGGATTTTTAAGGGGAATCCACGTGCTTCCTCTTGCATGATCTCTTTCAGGGTACCGCCTCAGTAGGAGCATTTGAAGGGAACTCCGAAGATAGGGTGCCCTGTGGTAGGGTATCTTGAGGCTCCTGTGCTCGATTGTCCCAGCATAGTGGACTATGTCAACTGCAACCAGAGGGTGAGTACATATGGCACTCCGGCACCGAAGGAACCAGGACCCAGAGTCACACCCCCACTCCAACGAGCCCACGCTTAGGGTAGGAGTCATGAGAGGACTCGGTGCCACCAAGACAACCAGAACTGTAGTAGATGGAGCCATAGAAAAAATAGGCATTGTACTAGGGATCATGGTGCCGACAGACCAGTCACGATCCCGAGGATGGAGTTGAAGACCATAGGGTAGGTTCTGGAACCATGATAAGATCTACCAATGGAACCAAAGAAGCTGGTACTGAGATAAGTGTCGGCATCAAGGGCTCCGATACCTCCAAGGAGGTCAAAGGAGGAATGTATGTCAGATTCTGTGGACAAAATTCTCCAGCCCCGGGTGGGAGGCAAGATTTAGTAGGAGTGGGAATTCCTCTGGCCGCCAGGAGCTGATCCACTAGTCTCACTATGTCGAGTTCCAAAAGGCTCCTGGAGGAGCAGGTTGACATCCCAGATGGAGAATCAGGATGTTGCAGGAAGGGAGTAAATTGTTGTCCAAGGAAGGGATCTGCCAATGGGGAGTATTGGGTCCATGGCAATACTTCACCTTTCGGCACTGTGGTCAGAGGACCAGCAAGTTATGAAGGGGGGGAAGTGACCTGAATGGGAGATACCATTTTTGGTGCTGAGAGGGGCATCAGTACCATAGTGGGGGTTGGTACTGCAGAAGATAAAGTTTTGGCTGGACCCATAATAGCAGGTGGCACCGTAGAAGATGTTTGAGGTTGCGGTGCTGAAGACGGTACTAGTAGAAGGGGTTTGAGGCCCCGGTACTGAAGAAGTCAATTTAGGTAGTTTTGCCTTTGGTTCTGTGGATTTTATAGATTTAGAGTCACTGGAAAAGAGGAGAGGAAGGTACAGATTGACTCCTCTTTTTATGTTCCTTTCTGGGAAGGGTTGAGCTCTCCACCTCAGAAATAGCCTCAGAGAAAGGAGTTTTTAGTAGACCTTTCATGATTAATTTATTTTTTCTTTCAGTCAAGGTACAGGCGCTAAAGGCTTTACATAATTCACAAGGGGGTTGAACTTTCAGGTGCGATACCCAGAGACAATATACACAGGACAAATGTCCGTCCGTATTTGGCATTTTTCTGCCACACCAATCACACTGCTTGAAGCCTGTAGTTCCTTTCTTTTCAGCCTTTGTCAAAAATATAGAAAGGCCTATCAGATTAACAATATACACAAGACACACACACACACTCCGAAAGGAAAAATAATTATTGTTTAAACATTTTTTAAATTACCAAGCGGTAAAGAAAAGGGGGGGGGACAGGGGAAATACCACAATGGTATTAAAGATTACCACAAAGATAAGGGAGGGTTATACCAGCTATGGTACAAAGAATACCAAAAAATTAGTAAATAACCCAAAGGGAGCACAGAAAAAGGAAATAAGGGTAAGCAAACTCTAAACGACAACTATTACAGGAGAAAGTGTCCAAGATAAAGAAAAAAATATAGTAGAACAACAAACTTTTAAGTCACTTAGCTTGAGAGCTGGCCTGATGCGTCTTGATTTTCTACGTGGCAAATGAGATCTGGGGTGATAGAGAGAGGAGCACTATGGGTATGCTTAGCTTGAGATGTTTTTGGCTGGCGCAAGGTTGTTATAATGGCCGACATGGTTCTGAGGATGGAACCGAGACCCATCAGTAATGAATGAAGATTAACATCAGTTCAAATAATTAATTAATAAATTATTTTAGCTGTCCTTCATTATTTAACCTGTAACTTGGTTTTAATAGGGCCAATCTTAATTGCACAGACTTCAAACTGTGCATTAAAGTGATCAAAGACAGCAAAAAAACATTCGTACATTTAACATTTTTTAATTAAACAGTATGGAAAAAATGTGTGGGGTCTATCTAGAGGACAGAGAGAGGTACTAAGACAACAACAATGAACGTCTAGAGATGGTATTTACAATGGGAGAAACACATAACTCCTGTTGACAGCCAAACCCCCACCTACAGCCAACATAAGCTGGATGACAGCACCACAGTGCTGACTGCCACAGCAGGTGGCACCCTCTTAAATGTACTAACAGACATACAAGTATAGCAGAGGGAGCAGGAACAACCACTAATGTGGTGGTGTGACAATGCTGAACAGTCACACACAGTTTTATATCCAATAGGTGTATTCACAGCAAAATGAGTAGTTCTGTTACAGGCTGCAGCTAATTATATCCAGTCTGTATTGCACTACCTTGAACATATACTGTAGCATAATTGTTTGAAGTGGTAACACTACTCTTCATATCCTGTCACCTCAATAATGCACACACCTCTTTTTTGTTACCCTCCCCAATAAATCTGTGCAAAGACAATGATGATTTCCCCTACTTGCAGTCACAAGAATGCAGTCTCTAAGCCTTTAAGGCCCATTGAGACTACATCTACCCACGGCAATGACTTAGTAATAGATTACTCTTGTCAGACATAAGGAATCCACCTTCACCAAGCTAGATAAGAATAGGACAAAAAATAGCTGTCTTTCTGGTGCCAGGATGTAACAAGGGCTTTTAGATCATTTCATCCTGATATATACAATTATGTTGTAACAGTGGTCCACACAGACGTGAATGATCTTAGGTGCTCTACTCAGACAGACATGCAGAAGGCTATGACTGAGCATACTATGTGCATGACCACAGCAGGAAAGATAATGGTCTTGAGTGGTATTTTGGAATCAGCTTGAACTATTCTGAGATTTACAGGAAAAGTAATTGGCTTTAATAAGTGGCTATGTAGCTGGTGTCATTCTAGGAGGACCCAGTATGCGTTGATTTGGGACAAAATGGCTTATAAGCCTTTCTGCTTTGTCAGGGATGGTCTATACATCTTTTACCAAGGTTTCTGCATTTTAGTAAAAGCCTCTGTTGTCCCCATAGAGCCTTTTTAGGCAAAGTCAGTCTGTTAGATATTCCAACCTAGTAAATTCTAATTTGTAACACATTAATGTAGGTCTTCTTAATGGTAGGAGTCTTAACAAAAATGTTAGAACATGAAGTTCTCCTGCAACTTAAAACACATTTACATATCTGTAGTTACAGAGAGCTAATTTCAAAACATTTACATATCTGTAGTTACAGAGAGCTAATTTCAAAACAATGAATGAACTCTCTCTTTGCCTAGGTTTAGTGCCTATCATGTCTTCAGGCCTACTGACAATTGTGAGGGAATTTCAGTATTTGTCAAGGGTATCACCACCTCATGACAGATTCTTCTGGGCACCAGATTTAAATATCTATATGTCCAAATCACCCTAAACAAGATTAATTACTACTTCATAGCTATATTTTGAACACCCTCTATGTCTCCTTCTGAACATGATAGCTATCTTAACATCTTACCTGAAACTCCCTTTAAACCCAACACATTTGTACTGGGGGACATTCAATTAACTATCAATAAACAGGATGACCTACATGCTTCTTTGACATTTCAAATGCAAACTCCCTTCTAAAAACAGTTAACCATCCTACAAGGGACCCAATACCCTTGATCTTGTCCTCACAAATATGCTCACTTCTTGCACACCTCTGTAGTATTATCTGTCCTTGTTAAATCAGGTCATAAATCAATGACCTTTTCATTTACAGTTGGTGATACTTCTGCTGTAAATGCCTCTGTGTTTAGGGACTTCTCAAAAATAAACCTTATTCAGTTACATGATAACTTAAATAAATTCTGCTGTAACCCTCCTCAGTCAGATCCTATTGCTTAAGATGCTACCTATGCCTCTGACTTATACTCCCATTTGACGTGTTTATTGCTAAATCAGTCAAAACACCTTCTTCAGTTACTAAATGACCTAAATAAATTTCAGAGTAATCCTCGTCCAACAGATCCCCTTACTAAATATACTACCTATTCCTCTGACTTCTACTGCCACTTAAATAGTTGTATTGAAAAGGCAATTCCTATCCATACCAGATATAATGAGAAACTTTACAAACAACCTCCTGTGGTAGAATAACAATATAACTACATTATATAACAAGCGAAAGAAGTTGTTTGATGCTTATAAGAGGTATCCTTTTTTTCTCCCCTTCAATCATTCCGACAGCTGTCTCAGTGCCCCATGTTCTTTGTTGTGTCTGCTGTTACTCCAATCACCCCGTCCAATGACCAAATCTGAATTGGGTCCAAGAAGGATCTTAAGAGCATCTTGGGGGGGTGGAGAGGCCCATCTTCTAGCTGGGGGCTCCTATTCTTATGACCTACCCTAGTACTCCATTCCCCCCACTCTCATGGTCTCCATGGTTACAGTCAAAGGGCAGGAGTGCAACAGAGATATGCAGTGTCTTGGCCCATCTCCAGAGCAGCTCAGCCAAGTTACCACCCTTTCCCGCCTCTCAACAGTGATGTCCCCAGCCTCTACCAGGGATGGTCACAGGAGACACCAGCAGGACCATCCACCCATCCCAGGGATGGTGATGCCCATTCCTCTCTACCACTCCATCAGTCACCCAAGCTGCTAATCAAACCCGGGTTGGGAGACCCACAGTCAGGGCTTTATTCTTTTATGGCATCATAGTGTCTAGGAGATCTCCTTCTAGCTACCTTAAAAGCAGGCTTAAACAAACAAGTAAAGAGCTTGAGGGCACCATTAAGAGGCTCAAAAATAACTACAAATCTTTCTTTAATTATTATCAGGAAGTTAAAAACTAACACCCAGCACTGTTTACAGCTAGTCCATAATAGTACTACCCACTCTGACCCAAAAGGAAATAGCTAACATTCTACCCGATACATTTAGTGCAGATTTTACTCCACCCATAACTGCAGTTATTCCACATATTCCACAGTCCCAGTCACCCCCCTTTAATTACAAGGTAAGAACACCTTATCTATGGGTCCTGATAATATACCAGGTAGCCTGATTATCAGTACAGTACAGTTATGTAAGTTGAAATTACCTTAACATTAGATGTTTGAATGATCACTGCTGCAGTAGCCTTAGTTATATGGGTTACAGCCTGCGAAGGATATAACATCCGTTCAGATTCCAAAGCTTCAGGGGACCTTCCACACACCCAAACTGTCAAGCAGTTGAGCTGTGCTGACTAAAAGACATGCTTGGGTGAAAAGCCCTTCAGAGCTTTTCTGCCAGCAACACAGGAAAGCTGAGCCCTGAAAGGACAATGCCTGGAACAACAAAAAGTATATGTCCATTCCCTAGCATCAAATAACACACCAAAATACATGGAGGATGGAGTGGCTACTGCAGCAGTGATTATTCAAACATCTATTGATATGGTAATTTCAACTTACACAACTGTACTATGTTTTTCATATTTTTTAAACACCTTTATTAAATTATCACTTAAGATACAGGTAAACATACATTAACAGAAAAGAAAACAGTTTCTATTGTCTTCGTACTGATCACTGTTGCAGTAGCCTTATCTACATGGGTCGATGTTTGTAAGCTTCTGAGTGGTGCCAAAGTCTGCTCTTCAAATTTTCCCTTATATCTGCTAGTTCTCTCCTCTCCTGCACTTTTACTAGCTTATTAGTCTAGCACTTTATCAGACTTCTTGTAGCAATTATTGTAGCACACAAAAGTGCTACCAGCACTAAACGTTCTACAAGGAAACAGCTCCAGTACTTATTAATGCTCACCCTCCAGGCCAGTCTAAAGGTCAGTTCCCTGTGCTTTTTCCTATTAACTTTGTGAACTTGGGAATCCTGAGGCAATGTAGCAACTGCCTCATGTACATCAACAACCCTCTCCTCTTACCTCTCCTCTTACCTCCCAACACTCAAACTTGCGAGAGATGGACTTATATATCCAAAATGGAGGCCACGCACTCACCAGCCAAGACTGGAATAGTCCTCCAGAGAACACACCGGCACTGCCTTCACATAAAAACATAAACCACACACCCACCTTCGCGGAGGCTCTCAATAAAAATCTACCCAAACAGCAGAGACCTCCAAGGCAGAAACGCACTTAACCACCAGAACATTAATCACGAGACACATAACTCTCCTAAACAGTGTGCCACTCGACCAAAGCCCCTAAGGCAAAACAGCATGCCCAACACACTAGTCACAGATTACTCGATTGTGAGGCTCGCTAGGTTGAATAAGGAGAAAGTAACAGTTAGCTGCCTGTCAGGTACCAGGATCCACCACATAACACACGCACTCAGGTCCCTCAACAACAGCTAAAAATATGACTCTGTCATTGTATTATGTGGGTGGGTGTGAATGACCTAAGACGTACCTCCCTGAACTACATGAAGAGAGACATGGAGGAGCTCTCGAATTATGTAGCTCAGACGGGTATGACCCTAGCCCTGAGCAGCATCCTACCATCACCCAGAGTGATACCACAGTACAAGCAGAACTGATTTCAACAATTGGCCAAGTTTCTGGTGTCATTCTAAGGGGATTCAGTATCTGTCTGCCTGGGATGACATGACTGACAGACCTCGATGCTTTGCCAGAGATGGCCTGCATCTGTCATCCCTGGGCTTCCGCATACTGGCCAAGGCTCTTGCCACCCCTATAGTGCCTTTTTTTAGGCGGTGTTCTAAAGACCAAATTACCACTGTAATAGCTACAAACAAATGCAGTCTGAGGGTCATGCTGCTCAACGATAGAAGTCTAAATCTCAAAATGCACTCGCTCGAAGCTTTCCTTAAAATACAGAACATCGACATTTGTGCTGTAACAGAGACCTGGTTCAAGGCAGCAGAAAGCACCCTTGCACTACCAGGCTATAACTCATTCCACACCTTTCGGACCCAGAACTCGAAGCTCCAAAGGCGGTGGTGTTGCCATATTCATAAAGAATGCGCACACCTCCAGACTAGTAGCCCAACATAACGCATCAGACATACTTCAGGTGCAGGTAACATTGGGTAAGACAGAGATTCAGGTCGTAGCCTGCTATACGTTCCCAACCATATCCCAAGACTCACACTCCATGTTCCAAAGCACCCTGGAGAATATTAGGGTACAACCTAACACTCTCATACTGGGCGACTTCAACTACCCCTCCATTAACTGGGAAAACTACTCATGCACAAATACACTTGCCCAACGTTTCCTGGAATTCATTAATTCCAGTGCCCTGGACCAGTTCGTTCTTACCCCCGCTAGAGGTAGCAACATCCTTGACCTGGCCATTACTAACATAGGCGACCATAGCTCTACACCAATAGTCAACTCCTCCATGGCTAGATCCGACCACAAACTATCACCTTGGAAATCCACCCCCCCCCCCCCCGCAAAGGTAACCACCATGAAAAACTTCTCCAAAGCTAACTTTGGCTCCTAAAACCAGAGGTGGCTACCTTCCCAGCACCCATACAAGTGGAGAATAGTTGCATGATCACTGAATCATACACCAATGCACTGTAGGAACACGTACACAAATGCATGGATCTTGTCATACCCAATAGAACCAAGATGCTCTCCTCCAAAAAAAGGAAGCCAATCTGGTGGTGCCCTGCCATAAACAAACTCTACAACAGAAGGAGGAAACTGATGCAGAATAAGGTGAAGTCCCAAGACTTGAAAAACTCCCTTATCAGCCTCAACAAAAAGTTGAGATCCCTCATCAAATCCTCTAAAGCTAGCTATGAAAAAAGAATTGCAGCAGATAATAAAGACAACCACAAGGTCTTCGGTAGTTATGTAAAGAATCTCCACGGCAATACCCAGATTTGCTCTGAGCTACTGCACAATGGTACCTCCTATACCAAGCCAACAGATATTGCCAATATACTGGCCGACAGATTCAGTGCCAACTTTACCTCCCCCAGGACCAATCACAATACCAGTAGATTGCCAGGCACCCAGTATCACTGCTCAAGCTCGTTTCACCTTCCATGGATACCATGGATATCAGAAACCAAGAAAAAACAAAACAAAATTCACAGCAGTCTCACAGGGGATAATTGGATAGGCTTACAATGGCTCGCAAGGGCAGTTAGCCTAGTACTAACCTATGAAGATATATTTCATAAACAGAACATGCTGGAGGGATAGATTCCTGTCCCAGAGACTTCCCATACTCTGGAACAGGCTACCTATCTATGTCAAGCTGAGCTCCTCATTAGCACGAAAGCCAGGGTACCTTTTTGGCTAGGCTTGTATAGGCCCTAGAGCCAATAGCCTAGTACCTACCTATGAACCTATATATTAGGGCCTGCAGGATGACGTCCAGAGACGAAGACTTTGAAATGGAAAAAAAGGTTACTAAGGAAAATGTTTAGGATGAGGAAATACCCACATGACATGATAGACAAAACTGAGACAGAAGTGACACAAAGGAGACCAAATGACTTTAAGCCAATATTAGGATTACCAGTATTTGATACTGTAGGCCCAGTAAAAAAGGCAAATGACAATTTTGGCAGTGCACTCATCTTGGAGTATAATGCTTGTGCAAAAATGGTAAGACAAACTATAGATAAGGAATGGAATAAATTGTTAGCATTTACTGACTTAGCGAAACTAAAGAATGAAAAGCTAAGAGTAGTTTATAAGAATTCAAGTAATTTAAAACTTTTACTGGAAAATGGTACAAACCAAGAAGTTCAGAGACGGAGAAAAAGGAAGGGAACGTTTAAATGTGGACATTGTCAACAGTGTGCATACATTAACAATGCGGAAAATGTGTATTTGGAAAGCAGGGGAATCACCTTGGAAGTCAAGGATTTTAATAATTGTGACTCTTTTGGGCTTGTATATTTAGCAAAATGTCAAACCTGTGAAGCATTCTATACAGGGAAGACAGAACGCAAGCTCAGAAGAAGGTATACGAACATATGTATGACCTAGAAACAAACAAACAGACTAATGCATTGTACAAACACAAATAAAGCTGTGAATATGCATACCATACATTTTTTGTGATAGAAAGGGTGGAAACGTGTTGCAGAGGGGGTTTATGGGAGGAATGTTTGGCGTACAGAGAATTATGGTGGCAGATAAGTTTGGAGGCCAATAAGCCACCGGGTCTCAATGAACATATCTCCATAGCCCCATTATTAAAATTGAGAGCAACAAAACTGTGATATGCATTTGCACTTTATGTGAATTTTATCATGTTTTTACCCATGTTTTCCAATAGTTACAGTGGTCTTTAAGCTTTTTTGTATTTGTATTTTTATTAAAAAGTTGGGTTTGTAATATGTTATGAACACAAGTGTTACTCTCATTTATCAAAGGCACTGAACTTATTTTTCCCTTATATTTTCCTGTTTTTAACATTCTTTTAACTGAGTGAGGTTGCCTTTGGCTTACAATGCAGTTTTTATAATACCTGTAATTTCATGATTTATCCACTAGATGGAGTATCAACTTCATTTAAAGCAAATATTCAAGTTGGTAATTTTAACCATCGAGTCCTATTAAATGTGTTTGTAAAAGTATTTTAACTTTATAATTTATTCTTTGTAGACAATTGTTTTAAGGATTTTTATTTAAAACATATTTTATTCATACATATTTATTCATCAAACATTGTAACATTAAATGTGTTTTAATTGTGACAACATAGAGAGATGCAACAAGAAAAGGTTTTGGTTTTAAACTAAATTAACCTTTCAATGAATTCATTAACCTAATAAATGTAATTAAGTGAATGGTATAAAAGCACTAGTAGTTTGAACAGCCCACATCTGAGGAAGGGATTTTTAAAACGAAAACGTAAGGTGGAACGTTAATGTGCTGTGTTTCTGTGGAATAAAGTGAACTGAAGTGTGCTGACTCATCCGTGGGTTTTTTTAACAATTTTCTAAGCTTGCCCTGCTCAGGGCTTTATTGTTTTGCCTGAAAAGCTGCTTCATTTTGGATTAAAGTAAACTTGAATACCACTGTAAGCATAAAAGGAGGATTAGTTCTCAAAGAAACCCTGGCCCTGTGGAAAAATGTGATGGGGCTGACTCACCATAAGAGCTTCCAACTCAGATACCTTCTTGTAGAAATCACATCAGTCAGTAAAACTGTTTTCCATGTTAAGAACCTCAAGTCAGACAGATTAACTAGTTCAAATGGAGCAGGTGTTAGTTTCTCTAACATAAAATTAAGATCTCGAGGAGGGGCCACCAGTCTTCTAGGTGGCCTTTTATGCAAAACCGTTTTCAAGAACACTTTGACATGATACTGCATTGAAAGAGGAGGATCCATGGGCAGACGTGATGAAATGCCCGATAAATGAACTGTGATAGAGGAATAAGAAAGGTCATAGATCGTAATTTCCACAAATATTGTTAAAACCAGACAGCAATTAGCCCTGAATGGGTGCTGTTTATGTTTTTGGCATCGACAAGAAACCTTTTCCATTTGCTAATGTAGGATTTTCTAGTAGCAGGCTTTCTTGCCTCCATTAGTACCTGCTGCATGTCCTCAGAAAATAGGTGTGTAAAAGGAATCAAGACCTATCATACAGGCAGTCAAATGAAGATGATTGATGTCGAAATGTATCAAACACCTCTGGTCCTGTGTGAGTACATCCAGTCTGAGAGGAAACATCTGGTAACTGCTCCTGTTCATTTCCAAAAGGAGAGAGAACCATGGTTGCCTGGGCCAGAAGGGAGTCACCACGATGATCTTGGGGGATTCCTTCTGAATCCTCAGAAGTACCCTGGATATTATTCGAAAGGCATACAGAAACATTCCTGTCCAAAGAAAAGAAAGGGCATCCATCTTCCAGGCTTTCTTGCATGGAGTCCTGGAACAGAATTTATTGAGTTGATTGTTCAGAGAGGAGGCAGAAAGAGCTACTTGAGGAATTCCCCACAGATGGATCAAGTCTCTGAAGACCCCCTGATCTAGTTTCCATTTGTGAGGGTCTGCCCTGGTCCCGCTCAGCTTGTCTGTCACACAATTTTGCTCTGACAGAATATAGAAGTCTGTAGATTGAGATTGTGCTGTGAATCTTTACCCCAAGCTAACATGGCTAATCTGGAAAGGGATTATGGCCTGGTACTCCCTTGCTTCTTAATGTACCACATGACTGTGGTACTGTTTTAACCACTTGTAGAGGTATGGGAAGCAAAGATGGCTCAGAGAGTTAAGTGCCTTGATGAGGGCAAGCATCTCCTTGACAGTTACATGTTTGCATCTGTACTGGGTGTCCTGCATCCTCTGCACTTTTATCCTTCCTGAAACCTCTCCCAAGGCAAAGTCTGAAGCGTCTGTGGTGACTGACTGTTTTGGAGCAGGGAGATAGAAGGGGAGACTTGGATTTAAGGATGTCTGTTGTCTCCACCAAAACATTTCTTTATGACAAACCCAAGCAGTGCAATTTGTAAAGATAAGGAGTGTTCATACTGTGACCAAATAGATTTTAGATGCCACTGTATCTTTCTCATGTGGAGTCTTGCCATGGGTATCATGAGAATCATACATGCCATGAGACCCAAAATCCAGGTATTCCCTTGGACAGACTGAAGTCTAAGTGGAGAACCTTAAAAAGAGATCTAAATAAAGATCTTTTTTTTTCCCCCTGTGGAAGAAAAGCTCCATGAATTGAGGTGTCTAGTTGATATCCCAGGAACACAATACTGTGTGGAGTCAAGAAAGACTTTTGAATGTTCTCTTGGAATACCAGTTTGTGTGAGAGATATCTCACCGAAGAGAGAGGTTACTGACACCTTCAAAAAGACTCTGCAAAGATAAGCAAGTTGTCTAAATATGGGAAAATGCAGACACCTCGTATACTCCAATGAGCTATAATAATCAGAGACACTTGGTGAACACTCTTGGTGCAGTGGATAGTTCAAAGTGTAAAACAGAGCATGAATAATGTGATCCTAACACACAAAATCTTAAGAAACATCTGAAGTCTGGCTGAAAAGAGATGTGATTATAATCATATTTTACATCTAGTGTTCTCAGGAAACTTGAAAGAGGAAAAAGAAGTAACAAGTTGTGAAGTGACAACGTTTTGAATTTGGGAACTATCACAAACAGGCTTAGGAAAGAAAGATCCAAAATTGGTCTCCAAGGATTTTCTTTCTTTGGCACTAGGAATATACTTGAATAGAACCCTCTCCCCATCTGAGAAGTAGGAACTGGTTTTATCACTCCTTGGAACAGCATGTGATGAAGGACAGGTGGAAACAAAAGTCTTCTGATCTGCAGGATGAGGAATGACACCCTGCCATCTGTAACCTTGATGAATGATTTTCAGAACCCATTTGTCTGAAACAATTTATTGCCACAGAGAAAAAGGAAATGTAAACTTTCTGAAAGAGGAAAGGAGCCAGGGTGAGACAGGGGTCACAAGTTTTCTTGAACAATCATTCAGACTTGTTAAGACTGTCCTTGATTTTTAGAGGTTTGAGACTTCTTTTTGAACTAGGATAGGACTGGAATTAACTAACTGCTTAGTATCAGTGGAATCAACAAAGGCTATAACTACTGGTCAAAAATTTAAACTGAGGAATTTATATACATCTTACCTGCCTTTTTAGAGTCATCTGGATGACTATTATGAAAATTACAGGCAGGAAGAGACATCCTCCAAAGCAGACAGAGCAGGAGGAATGGGTGTAGTTTCTGGAAAATCCTTTTGTAACAAGTCATAGTATTTTTTGAGGGACTGAAAAACCTCAGTTCCACTGAAAACACTGGGACATGCAGGCAATACTCTCAGAGGAAGAGATCCCCGTACAGGGAGAATAAGAAACTGAGCTCTCCTCTGAGATTGAATGAGAAATCTGAGGAGAAAACCCTTTATCCGTCCTTGCATCTGCTTGTTCAGATTCAGAATCTTGAACTTCTTTAGGAAAAGAAGAATCCTTTCTTCTACCAGAAACTACAAGAAGGATCAATAGCCTGAACTAAACTGAGACAATCCTAGTAAACTACTACTATATATAAAAAAAAAATAAAAAAAAGAAAAGAAAAACGAGGAGGAATAGATAACATGTTTTGTTTTCTGTTTCTTTTTGACAGGAAAAATGTGGCCAACCATGTTACAAATGACAGTATCTGCTTTGCCTAGGGATGGGCAGAGCATTCTGACACAACAGGAAAACCTTCCTTGTTCCCTCTCCAAGGACCACAAGAGTGGCTCATCCTTGCACACTGAGGGGACTCCAACATCTGCAGAGGACATGACTACCCATAGGTCCATAGTGGCTGTAAGTACTACACCAGAGGGATCCAGGGTAAAAGATGAATGGTCTGAGGTACAACAAATAGCCACAGGCAAGTCCCCCACCTGCAGCTGAGGTAAATTGCTATCCTGCTGTGGTGGCAAAGGTTGTTAACTTTTTCTTTTGGGGGCTGGAAGAAGGGCTGAAATTGGGACTAGTTGTCTGTTCCACGGTCAAGCTGAAAATGGTTCCTCTTTCCCAGGGAAGACAAGCAGCAAATGCCGGTAAAACTACTAGTCCACAAAAGTTACTTTTTTGACAGAAAAAACACAGTAAAAAGCACTTTAAAACACTACTGCAGCCCCACAATGGAAAAAAAAAAAACAATTTCTCCAAAGAAAATATATTTTCAGTTACTATACACTATTTTTAAACTGACAAAGAAACGGGTGCTCAGTCTTTAAAATAACTTTCATGAAAAGTAAAGTAATAAAACAATAACAACATTAAAGGAAATTAAAGGTTTCTCCCCAGAAGGAACTTGAATGCCCAGCAAAGAAAAGCACATACCGACCATCGATCCTCAAAAGCCACAGAGGAGCATACTCTTTAGCGTCAGTAAAACTTTGATGGGTTTCATGCACAAAATTGTCTTTTAGTTTTGAGCTCGAGCTGTATGACTGTATGGGTGTGTGGAAGATGCCTTGATGCTTTGGAAGCTGCCTGGCTAGCTATTACATTCCTTGGGAGGATATAACTCCATTTAGCTTAGGCTATGAAAGTTGCTAATATATGATTTTCTAGTAACAAGCTTTCTTGCCTCCATTAGTACTGCTAAATGTCCTCAGTAAACAGATGCCTAAAAGGAAATAAGACTCTATCATCCAAGCAGTTAATTAACGATGACTGATGTCAGGGTGCATCGAACACTCCTGTTCTTGTGTTAGTAGAACCAGTCTGTGAGAACGCTTGTGGTCACTGCCCCTGCCCATTTCCAAAAGAAGGTAGAACCTCAGCTGCCTGGGCCAGAAGGGAGCCAACACAATGATCTGGTGGGATTCCTTCTGAATCTTCAGAAGTACCCTGGAATCTATTGGTGGAAAAAGCATACAGGAACATTCCTGTTCAAGCAAAAGAAAAAGCATATATCTTCTGGTCATTCTTACTTGGCGTCCTGGAGCAGAATATTGCAAGCTGGTTGTTCAGAGTGGAGGCAAAGTGGCCTACTTGAGGAACCCTCCAGAGATGGATCAAATCTTCGCAGACCCCCTGATCTAATTTTCATTTGTGAGGGTCTGCCCTTGTCCTGCTCAGCTTGTCTGCACACAATTTTGCTCTGACGGAATGTAGGATAACTGTAGAGTGAGATTCTGGTATGAACTTATATCTCACACTAACATGGCTCGTCTACAGAGGGGTTGCAACCAAATTCACCCTTGCTTGTTGAGGTATCACATGACTGTGGTATTGTCTGTAACAACTTAACAAGATCCTGGGAACCAAAGATGATTCAGGCAGATGAGTTCCTCGATCAGGGCAAGCATCTCTTTTACATTTATGTGCTTGCATATGATTTTGGTGTCCTAAACACTTTATATTTATCCTTCCTGAAACTGCTCCCCAAGCAACATTAGAGGAGTCTATGGTGACTGACTGCTTTGGAACAGGGAGGTAGAAAGGAAGAACTGAATTTAGGGATATCTATTGTCTCCACCAAGTGATTTCATTTCTGAAAATACGTTGGTGCTGGGACCAAAGAGACTACAGATACCACTGTATCTTTCTCACGTGGAGTCTTTTCAGGGGTATCATGAAAATCATAGAAGCCATGAGGCCCAAAATCCTGAGGTATTCCTCACAATAACCGAAGTCTAAGTGAAAACCCTAGAAATAAATCTAGGTGGAAGAAAAGCTTTTTGAACTGTGAACATCCCAGAAACACAATCTTATCAGGAGGAGTCAGGAAAGACATTTGAATGTTCTCCTGAAATCCTAGCTTGTGTAAGAGATCTTTCACCCAACAGAGACTTCTGACACTTCGAGCGACTCTGCAAAGATAAGCAAGTCATCTAAATATGGAAAAATGGGATACCCTGTAGCCTGCAATGAGCTATAACTAGAGCTAGACACTTTGTGAACATTATTGATGCAGTGGATAGTCCAAAGAGTAAGGTAGATAACCAATAATGTGATCCAGACACACAAAACCTTAAGAAACGTCTGAAGTCTGCATGACTAGGAATATGCTGATATGCATCTTTTAAATCTACTGTTACCAGAAACTTGAATAAGGAAGAAGAGGTAACTGGCTGTGAAGTGACATTGTTTTAAATGTGGGTACTATCACAAACAGATTTAGGAAAGAAAGATCCAGAACTGGTCTCCAAGCACTTTCTTTCTTTGGCACTAAAAATATCCTTGAATAACCCCCCTTTCCACCTAGGAAGGAGGAACTACTACTATCACTCCCTGGGACAACATGTGATGAAATACAGGTGGAAACAAGAGAAATTGGTCTGAAAGATGAGGAATTAACTCATAGAAAAGAAGACTTTCCTTCCACTGCAGTCTGTAATCTTAATGAATGATCTTCTGAACCCATTTATCTGAAACTATCTGTTGCTAAAGAGAAAAGCTCAGATTCATACCTTCTAAAAGAAAAAAAATGTCCTTGGTTTTGGGAGTTTCTAGAATTCTTCTTGAAACCCTCTTGCTATTTCTTCTTAAACATCTGTTTACCTGCATTTTGTTGAGACTGTTTATTTTGTTTCTTACCATAACTGGAAAATTTGGAAAAGGAGGGTTGAAAAATCTTGAGAGATTCCCTCCATCAGCTTACCCCTCTCATCACACTCATGGCTAAGGGCCTGTACACTGAAAGGCATAATAATGTGGCAAGAATGTTGCACTGGAGATTGTGCAAACACTACAATAGACAAGTAGCTGAGAAGCATTGGAAACATGAACAGCACATTACTGAC